>NW_024045090.1:1404149-1407065 GCF_015852505.1 Tachyglossus aculeatus
ATAATTATTATTAATTATTATTATTATTTTTATTGTCTTAAAATCGGAGTTCGTTGGGGACCAAGGACTCAATATCTTTCACTCCCAGACCGTAGTGCAGTGATTTGCACATAGTAAGAGAGAAATAAATACCATTCCTACTACATCAGAATGGCAATGAAACTGCACAATCGACCCCCGGCCCACGTCATCCCCCGGGCCTGGAATTGCCCTCCCTCTGCCCATCCGCCAAGCTAGCTCTCTTCCTCCCTTCAAGGCCCTATTGAGAGCTCACCTCCTCCAGAAGGCCTTCCCAGACTGAGCCCCTTCCTTCCTCTCCCCCTCGTCCCCCTTTCCATCCCCCCTTCTTACCTCCTTCCCTTCCCCACAGCACCTGTATATATGTATACATGTTTGTACATATTTATTACTCTATTTATTTATTTATTTTATTTTACTTGTACATATCTATTCTATTTATTTTATTCTGTTAGTATGTTTGGTTATGTTCTCTGTCTTCCCCTTTTAGACTGTGAGCCCACTGTTGGGTAGGGGACTGTCCTCTATATGTTGCCAATTTGTACTTCCCAAGCGCTTAGTACGGTGCTCTGCACATAGTAAGCGCTCAATAAATACGATTGATGATGATGATGATGATGCACAGGGTGCTCGATCAATGCTACTTCTGGGTGACCTTGGGCAAGTCATGTAACGTCTCTGTGCCTCAGTTACCTCATCTGTAAAATGGGGATTAAGACTCTGAGCCCCACGTGGGCCAACCTGATTACCTTGTATCCCCCCAGCGTTTAGAACAGTGCTTTGCGCTTAATAAATGCTATTTTTATTATTATTACCCCAGCGCTTAGAACAGTGCTTGGCACATAGTAAGCACTTCACAAATACCGTTATTTTCTCTCCATCACTCTCTCCCTCTCGTTTTTCTCTCCCTCATTCTTTCTTGCACTTTTTTCTCCCTCTCACTCTCTTCCCCCCATTCCCAATTTTTCTTTCCGTCTCCCTCTCTATTCCCTTGCTCTCTCCCTCGCTTGCTTCTCTCTCTCTTGCTCTCTCACACTTTTCTCTCCCTCTCACCCGTTCTCCTTTCTCTCTCTCATTTTTTCTCTCCATTATGCTCTCGCTCACTCCCTCTTGCTTTTCTCCTCTAACTCTTTCTCATACTTTTTATCTCTCTCACTTACTCTCCCTCATTCTCTCTCTCTTGCTTTTTCTCTCCTTTGTACTTTTCCCCTCAATCTGTCTCTTATTTTTGTCTTCCTCTCTCCCACTCCCTCGGTTTCCTCCCTCTTTCTTTTTCTCTCCCTTTCACTCTCCCCTGCTCTCTCATTTTTTCTCCGCCTTATGATCTTTTTCCCTCTCTCTCTGACTTGCCTTTTCTCGCCCTTTCACTCTCTTTCCCTCATTTTTTCTGTCGCTTTTTCTCTCCTTAGACTTTCTCTCACTCACTCATTTTGCTCTCTCTCTCTTTCCCTCTCACCTTTTTCTCCTTGCACTCTGTTCCCCCACTCTCTCACTTTATTTCTTTCTCTCTTTCCCTCACTCCCTCTCTCTCATTTCCCCCTCCTTTTTCTCTTTCACACTCCCCTTTTCCATCATTCTCTCCTTCCCTGCCTCCCTCACCTTTGTTCCTCTCCCTCACTCTTATTTTTTCTCTCCCCCTTCCTCTCTTCCCCTCTCCCTCTTTCTCTCATCCTCTCTCTCTCCCTGCCTCCCCCTCTTTTCCTACAAGGACGAGGATGATGCCGAATGACACTTCTGGAGAGGACTTTGTCTTGGTGAGTTTCTCTGCTCAGCCCCGCTTAGAGAAGATCCCCTTCGTGGTTGTCTTGATCTTCTACGTCCTAACTCAGGTGGGCAACACCGCCATTATTTTGTTGACCCGACTGGATCTCCATCTCCATATGCCCATGTACTTCTTCCTGTCTCACCTCTCCCTCGTGGACCTCTGCTTCACCACCAGCATCGTCCCCCCCGCTTCTGCGAAACCTCCGGGGGCCCTCCAAGGCCATCGCCGTGGTCGGTTGTGCAGTGCGGCTCTATGTTTTCTTGGCCCTGGGGTCGACAGAGTGCGTCCTGCTCGCCATCATGGACTTGGACTGTCACGACACTTCTGCCGACCCTTTTACTACTCCACCGTTATGCACCCGCGGCTCTGCCGGGCCCTGGTGAACTTAGCCTGGCTGGGTGGGGTGGGGGACACTGCGATTCAAGCCACCATCATCTTCCGCCTGTCTCGCTGTGGACACCAGTGACTTCCCCACTTCCTCTGTGAGATGCCTGCCAGGCTCAAGCTGGCATGTGTGGACAACCAGACCAATGAGATCCAGCTTTTCGGGGGCACTTTGAACCTGATTCTCCTGTCCCTTGAGCCTGATCACGGTTTCCTATGGGTCACATCACCCGGGCCTGTGCTGAGGATCCAAGCTGTCTTGTGTCTGGAAGGAAGGCCCTGGGCAACCGCGCGGGTCCCACCCTCCTGGTGGTCAAATCTATTCTGGCTCAACAGCTACTCTCTCTGGGACATTTGGACAAGTTTCTGACACACTTCTTATGCCGTGGTCACCCCACCCTCATACCCCCCTCATCTACACCCCGAGGAACAAGGACGTGAGGGGGGACGGTGAGGAAGATTCTGGGAAAAGACCAGAGAGTCAGAAAAGGGCTAACATCTTGATCGAATTGTTCTAGAGTTATTGAGAAGGTCGGGTAAGGTAGCAGCTTAAAAACAGACAACCCTCTCCACCGAAGGAAAATAGATATATGGACAAAAATTGGATAATGAGAATAATCGTAGTATTTGTTAAGACACTTACCATGTGCTTAGAACTGAACTTAGCGCTGGGCTAGATACAAGGTAAGCAGAGGTCCCACATGGGGCTCACAATCTAAGGAGGAGGAAGAACAGATATTGAGGGAACT
>NW_024045090.1:1407078-1619713 GCF_015852505.1 Tachyglossus aculeatus
GGCCAGTGAGATTCTGGACTGCAGAACAAGCCAGCAGTTGTGCTGGTGAGCTTGGGGGCTTGGAGGGGGCGGGAAGCTGGACACTGTCAGACCCGCTCGGGCCTGTGTGGGAGTGTGTAGAGGGAGACCCTGTCATGCTTTCCGGGGGAGAGCTGCCCAAGGAGACGGGGCTGACTATTTTAGCTCGAAGACCAAGAGGAGCCATCAGGGAGATGACTGCGGAGCACGCTCAGAGGTGGGAAGAAGGAGGAACGGCGAGGTCTTCTAGTTCCCAGTCCTCCCTGATCTGCCTCTTCCCTCGGCCCGGGGTGAGGGGAAAGTGCTGGTTCCATTCTTGTTCAGGAGAAGGGAGCGGCCGTCCTGTGCAGTAGGAGGGATTGAGTTTAGACAGCGGGAAGGCCTTTGGTAGATCCAGATCAACTCGACCCTGGACTTAGGGGAGGGAGAGGGGACGGGAGAGGAAACCCTGAAACAACTCCCTCTGAGCTCTGATTCGGAGAATCTCTTTGGTTTAGAGAGGATTTAAATCCTTCCAACATCTCCTCTCCCCTGTCTCCGCGCCCAGACTCCTCTCTGCGGAGGAATCAGCCCGATCCAACGCTGTCCCCGCTCCCCCGGCTCCCTGGTGCCGAAGCCCGGCTGCTCCCTGCTCCCTAGGAACGCAGGTTACGGAAACAGCTGCCGCGCGAGGGCCGGTTGCCAGATGTGCCCAGGAGCGGCCCCCGCAGCTCAGCGGGACAGGGGCGGCAGATGTTCGGAGTTTCAGACATCGTTTCATCACCTGAGTCTGGGACAACGGGGGCAGCGAGGAGAGGGCACCGCATCAGCCCCACTCCCTCCCCGTCCAGCCATGCAACCCACCTCGTTCTCCTTTGAGGCCTCCATCTGTGCCATGCGGCAGGCTTCGGTTCACACCTCCCCTTCTCCTGAATTTACAGAGTTCATAGCCTAGTAGAAAGGGAACAGTCCTGAGAGTCAGAGGTCGTAGGTTCTAATCCTGGCTCTACCAGATGTCTGCTGTGTGACTTCGGGCAAATCATTTAACTTCTCTGTGCCTCAGGTACCTCATCTGTAAAATGAGGATCAAGATTCTGAGCCCCATGAAGGACAGGGACTGTGTCCAACCTGATCACCTTCAATCTACCCCAGGGTTTAGAACAGTCCTTGGCACGTAGTAAACTTTTAACAAATGCCAGAATTATTATTATCATTATTATTTTTGTCCATCCTCCTGCCCCCTGGGGACTATTCTTCTTCCCGCCTACGGTTGATGGGGTTTCTCTAGGGAAGCACAGGCTTCCCCAGCCACTTTTGTTAGTGCCCTTGCCACTGCCAGTCTACCATCAAACTCTCACACTGCAGCCGCAGCCCCTGGAGTCTAAAGTAACTTGTAGAATCGATGTAGGGCTAGAGGTAGAGCCAAGCTAGTCTAATCACGGCCAGGTTTCCTGCCGAGCAGGAAGAGGGGTGTTGTCTTGGGTCGTCTGTCTACCTCCTTCTGCCACCTTCTCTCCTTCTTCTCCGCCCAGCCCTTCTGCTAAACTGTTCCCAAAACCTTCGTTGTGGGTAGGGAATGTATCTGTTGATTGTTATATTGTACTCTCCCAGGTACTTGTACAGTTCTCTGAACACAGTAAGTGTCAATAAATACGATTGACTGACTTTATCTCCCTCTCCATTTCTCCTCTCCTCTCGGACCAGTTTACTCACTAAACTGCTTCCAGCACTTCCGTCTCCTCTTCCCCGAAGCAACCTCTCCTCCCAATCCCACCCCCCATCATCCCGCCCCAACCCCCTTTGGAGCGATCTAAAGCTCCTCCAACACCCCCTAACCCCTCTTGAAGAGATTTGGGACATCACTGACCCCGTCACAGGGCCCTGGGGGGCTAGGCACTGGGGACTCCCGCAGGCTGGTGACAGGTGGGCGAGGTGGCGGAGGGGAATCGGGTGGGGCGAGGGAGGGGGCGGTTCTACAAGCCCAGAGCCACGTAAAGTTGCCACCCCCGACACAGGACACCGGAACCAGGGGCTGCCACAGCCTCATTTTCCGGCCTGGGGCTGGAGGGGGCTGCTCAGGACCGGCCTGACCAACCGACACTGGGGCGGGGGGGCCGAGGGCAGAGCTAACGTCAGAACTCAAGGGCAGAGGGAGCAGGTTCGGACTCCTCCCGGGCAGTCCGGGATTTAAGGGCTTGGAGAGACACCCTCCACCCCCTTCTCCCCTGGGCGCACCCACGAACCCCCGTCTCCACCGGGTCACTCCGAAAGAGGACAGAGCTGGCATGGTGTAGTGACTAGAGCCCTGGCCTGGGAGTCAGAGGTGGTGAGTTCAAATCTAATATCCTCCATTTTTCTGCTGTGTGACCTTGGGCAAGTCACTTCACTTCTCTGGGAATCAGTTACCTCATTTGTAAAATGAGGACTGAGACTATGAGCCCCACATGGGACAGGGACTATGTTCAACACGATTTGTTTGTAACCACTCCTGTGCTTGACACATAGTGAGAGCTTAACAAATGCCATTATTATTACTATTATCATTATTATTATTATTATTATCCCAATCTCCAAGCCCAACCCCTTAAATTGAGAATAGCGCTCTAAGAGAACGGGGAAACTGGATTTGGGTCTGCCCTCCAGAGAACGTGAGCGCCGCGAAGTCACTGCTCTGACTGTGTAAACGTGGACTCTGCCACCAGCCCGTATCTACGGGCTCAATAATTTAGGGTGGCTCCATTCCAGAGAACAGCAGAACCGAGTTTTTAGTTCCTTCCAGGATTTAATTTAAACACGATCGACACTTCATTGGCGCTCCATGCCGCGTCTTTCCTTTACAACAGGGCTAGACCCTTAGCGCGGGAACGAGGCCAGCCTCCTCCCGCTCCTCCAGCCTCCCCACCCCCACACCTCCCTCCTTCCCCTTCCCATCCCCCCGAGAGACTAGGGAAAGTCGTAAGGAGACACGAGACGTGGCCTCCAACTTACTCCGCGTGGAAAATTACTCCAAAAATATCTGGGGGCTCTGCGCGGTAAGAAAACAGAATGGAAACGTTACCTCGCCCTTAAACATAAAATCACTGGGTAGGGTGGTATCTACTGGAGTACTAATATGAACAGGAGAGACATATAATAAGATCAATAAATTAAATAAATAACTTTTCAGAAATATCCGGAACACAGACATCGCCTACAAATCTTGACGCAAAGAAAATTAGCCTTGCAGATAGCTCGTCGCCAGTTCCTCTAAGTCATGTTCTCTTGAGGGATTCAGCTATGGAAGTTGCTGGGCTGGGCATTCACCACCAAGGCCGCTTTCAAATGACCAGGGTCATTTGGAGGAAACCTTTGAATATGTAGATTCCACTACTACCACCGCTCCCTCCTCCCCCGGCCCCTCTCCCCGACCCGGGCCCAGAGTGTCGGGAGGGGGTGGGGAGAAGTTGGACTTCCGTAGAAACACGAAAAAAGATGGAAAAGCTTCAGATGAGATGGAGCTAAGGAGCCTACCTCTGAGAGGTGGCTTGGGGTGCAGAAAGTGAAATAGTCTAATCGCTGTCATGCGTGAAGGGAGCGGGAAGCTCTCCCACCCAGTTTCATTTGACAACCTCCAGGTTGCAGTACCTGAAACCAACGAGGGTCTGGACCTTCTCAGGGATTGGGTGAGTTTGGGGATTGGAGTGAGGAAAATACAAATGGGGTTTTCAGGGGGATGATATGATAATAATAATAATAGTAATTTGTTAAGTGCTTACTATGTGCGAGGCACTGTACTAAGCTCTGGGGTAGATACAAGATAATGAGGGTGGATTCTGACCCTGTTCCACATGGGGCTCACAATCTTAATCCTCATTTTACAATTGAGGTAACCGAGGGACAGAGACGTTAAGTGATTCGCCCAAGGTCGAACAGCAGACAAATAGAAGAGCTGGGATTAGAACCCAGGCTCTTCTGACTCCCAAGCCCATATGCTATCCACCTGTGCACACTGCTTCTCTAAGCCTCCTAAACCCTCAGGGCACGGGTGTTGGCTACCATCGTGCCAGGAAATACGGTAATAAGACATATCAGGGTTCGGGATTTGGGCTTGATTTTTTTTCAGAACGGGGGTGAAGAGAGACAGAAGACAAAGAGGGATCTCTGGGAAATGACTAGGTAGACTTGGGCTGAAACCCTCTTCCCTACACTGGTCGCGCCTTCGAGACCATCGTAGTTCCCTCTCTGGCGTGGAGATAGGGGCATGGGTGAGTTGGCCTCGGCCTCGCTGACTCCCCTGGGGCTGGGGGATGGGGGTTCAGGTGGTTTCTTCCGAAAAGTTGTCTGGTCTCCCGGACTGTGAGTGGGATGGAGGTCTGCACGCGAATCAATTCACCCAAGTTAGACTCCAGGTTACTAGGGCAGAAACACCTCCCCCCAAACCCAGTACCGCTCTGAAATCAGAAATGGGAGTCTGACTTGGGTCCGACTGCCGCAGCTGCTTCGTACCGAAATACCCGACAGGTCAAACCCAGAAAATCTGGGGCCGGGAAGGTTTCTTTGGGCGGGTCGGTTCACCCCGATTATTTCCTCCCCGGGGAATTCGTCGAGGAAGCGCCCGGCCCTGGCGCTCTGGAGAGGAGTGAAGTCAGGGGATGAGAAGCGGCTTGGCTTGGGGGACAGAGCATGAGCTTGGGAGTCAGAGGTCATGGGTTCTAATCCCGGCTCCGCTACTTGTCAGCTGTTTGACTTTGGGCAAGTCGTTTAACTTCTCTGAGCCTCAGTTACCGCATCTGTAAAATGGGGATAGAGAATGCTTGGCACATACTAAGCGCATAACAAATGTCATTATTATTATTATTATCATTGTTATTATTATTAGAATATTCTGGAAGATCCGATGCTCGGGGACTCAGCGAATCAGGTCCCTTTGCCCCGGGACTCCGGACCCTTCCTAACCTCCGTCGCTCGTCGCTGAAGATGGCGCTGAGCTGTGGCCCCGCTCCGGGGTACGAGTAGCGATCGTAGGGCGCCACCAGGATGGGGATCTCATAACGCGGGGCGGCCTTCGGGAAGTAGAGGGCCGGTCCATGCGCCCGGTCCAGATTCCCGGAGAGTTAGGGATCCAGGAATGTGAAAGGTTGTCTAGACGGGGACCCTTGGCCCTGCTCCAGGGCAAAGTTTCCGCAGATGCTGAGCGGCTGCGGCGAGGGGCTTCGAAGGGTGGCGGGGTACAGGGCGGAGGAATCCCGAAGCAGGCCTCTCCCCTGGCCCTTGAAAGCGGGAGGCTTGATGTGTAGGAGGGGCGCCTTGAGAAGCCATAGGGCGGGCTGGGGATCCCTGGCGACTGGTAGACGAAGCTGGAGCGGGGCGGGGCGGAGACGGCCGGCGGCGTCTTCTCCGACGCCGAGGGTTTCTGCCGCCGGACTGTGGACTCAGCTGGAGGCTGCCACCACAAGGTTGCTGGTGGGGTGAGACAGTCCTCTGAAGAGCATTTCGTCAAGACCCTTGCCCTCTGGGGCCTGGCCCGTCTCCCAGCCACCTCGGACAGGACCAGATGTAATTTATGACTAACCTAAGCGTCTCGATCTTGAAAAGCATCTGTGTTTGGGAAGTAGCAGTACATGAACCCTTCAGCAAGCTGTCCAGGGCATCGTTCAGTCCGTGCATGAGGGGTCGCTCCCGGGCGTTCGTCTAGACCCTCGGCACCCGGAAGCGCTCCCAGCCCTTACCTTGGTCTTCCGCTTCTTCATTTGGCCCCCTACCTTTGGGCCTCGGCCCTCTGGTCCTCCGCGCTGCCTCATCTCCCTTTCCCCTCCTCGTCCTCCTTCCTCCGCCACTTCCCTCCTCCTCCTGCTATTCAAGGTTGTGGTGCGCCTCGACCAGGCCTCCCCAGTGCCCCCAAAACTGTTGGGTCACCCCCCCGTGCTCCTCCTCCTCTTCTTCTTCTTGTGGGCCGAGGGGTACCTCCTGCCAAGGGGGCGGCGGCAGCACCAGCCTGGGCCATGGTTCCTGCTTCCCCGAAAACCTATAGCATCTGTGGAACGCTGGCTGCGACAGAGAAATTAGCGAGAGTTAATAACTCACCCCTATAGGGAGGAGGAAGCTGAGGAAGGTACACCCAGCTTCGTCTCCCCTAGGGAAGCAATCAGCTGCCCGCAGACTGCGTGGACATCCCGGGTTTGGAGGCCAATCAGCGAGAATATAACGTCGGTTGGTCTGCTCAGTCCACTACACCTAAACCGCTTTATGGTCTCGACGTCCCTGGTCTCCCCCACGCAAAATCTGCCCGCTCCCTCCAGTTTGGTGTAGGCAGGCGGGCTCGGGGCCCCCAGAGTGAGGAAGGGAAGGGTCCCAATCGCCTCTGGCCTAAGCCGAGGCAGTCCAGACTGGATTTGGTCAGGGTGCAGGATTGGCTTGCGCTTTGTAGAATATATCCACCACTAACTTGAATGTATCCAGTTCTACTCCTGATAAACCCTATCTACCCCAGGGATCAGTACAGAGCTGTGGCACATAGTAAGCCCCTTAACACAAATTATATTACTTTTTTATCATCACTTTCATCATTACTGTTATTAGTTTTGCCACATCTCCTCTGAACTGAGAAGGAAAGGCAGGGCTGGTATTTCTCCAACGTTTTACAGATGAAAAAGTTAGAGAGATTAAGTGGCTTGCCAAAGGCCCACACAGCAACCCACTGACAGAGTGGGGGAGGGAACCTAATTTCCTGACTCCTAGATCAGGCTATCCTACAGACATACCTTTTCGCCTTCCTCTCCCTTTTCTCTTTCTTTCCCACCTATCACTTCCCCTCCCCTTCTTATCGTCCTCTTCC
This sequence comes from Tachyglossus aculeatus, assembly GCF_015852505.1. Classification (NCBI taxonomy): domain Eukaryota; kingdom Metazoa; phylum Chordata; class Mammalia; order Monotremata; family Tachyglossidae; genus Tachyglossus; species Tachyglossus aculeatus. The sequence goes on from NW_024045090.1 coordinate 1,413,890, forward strand.
TTCTTTCCTTCCCTTGCCTCTGTATGCTTCTCTCCCTTCCTCCTTCAAGCCTTATCATTTTTCTCTTCCTCCCCCACACTTCACACTCTACTCTTCTCTTTTACCCGATGCTCCTCACCAAAGAAATGTTTATTGATTCTCTACAAGCTATCTGCTAGAGTTTTATACAGCTACTCTAGCTGTGGTCCCTGCCCTCCCACGTGTGCATAGTCTAAGAGACAAGAGGATATATACACTGTTCACTCATAAGAAAACACGATGCCTAGTGGAAAGAGAACGGGCTTGAGAATCAGAGGAGCTGGTTTCTAATCCCGACTCTGCCATCACCTCGCCTGTGTGAATCTGGAGCAAATCACTTAACTCCTCTGTGTCTCCACTTCCTAAACTGTGAAATAGGAACTAAATTACCTGCTCTCCCTCTTACTTACACTGTGAGCTCCATGAGAGACAGGGACATGATTAATTTGTATCTACCCAGTACTTAGAACAGTGCTTGGCACATGGTAAGCAATAATAATAATAAATAATAATGGTATTTGTTAAGTGTTTACTATGTGCAAGCACTATTCTAATCCCCTGGGGTAGATACAAAATAATCAGGTTGTCCCACGTTGGGCTCACAGTCATAATCCCCACTTTTACAGCTGAGGTAACTGAGGCATAGAAAGGGTTAAGTGGCTTGCCCAAGGCTCACACAGCAGACAGGTGGCAAAAACCTGGGATTAGAATCCCCTTCTCTGACTTCCATGCCCCAGTGCCCTTTCCACTAAGGACACGCTGCTATAATACAATAATAATTTCACTCCTTAACCAAGGTTCCTGGTAATTAAACAAATGGATTAGAAGGCCTCTTCTGCCTTCCCTAGCAGAGGAATGTTACCATAGGCCAGTGGGCGAATGTCCCAAGTCTTGACCTATAGGATAATCTGTGAGTGACCTCATTTCACATGGTTCAATGCAATGGGATAAATTAAAGTGGCTTTCTTGGATCAGCCGAGCATGTGGTCTGTTGATTTCTGGTAAGGGGCACGGGCTGGTAGCTTATTTTGCCAAAGCTATTTGCATTGACCCCAGCCAAAGCTCCTCCCTTCTTTCAATAACCCCTCTCCATGAAACAAACGGAGGCTCCTAGGCTTTCCTCTCTCTGGAATGTCCTCAGATTCAGGTTGCTGATCCCAGATCCTCTCTCCCTCTACCTCCTCTAAATTTAAGGTTCCCCCCCCCCCGCCCCCCCCCCCCCCTATGTTCCCACACCTGATTCTGGAACAGTCTATCGTTCTCCATACCCTCCTGGACAATTGGTCAGATAGAAGTTAGACTCAGGAAGAATTTCCCGAATTGTGAGGCTGATACACTGTTCCAAGAACCACACTAACAACATGACATTACTGTCACAAATATACACTGACACTCCCCATTTTTCACACACAATCCCCTCTCCCTAAACACAGACACGTACACGCACACACACACACACACAAACACACACACACACACACACACACAACACACTACACAACGTTTGTCCTATTCGGTGCAGAAGAGCAGCTAAATTTCCCACAAATTTCCTCTCGTTCCCCCCCCCCCCCAAGATCTCTTAAATAGGATGCCTCCCCGAGGAGGGTTTGTGGGGTACGGACGATGCAGAGCCGTGATCAGGTCAGATTTCCCCAGCTTTTCATAGCAGACCTACCTGGGAATCAAAGGTTACCCCTGGGTGCCGAGACCAGCCAGCTTTCTGTCTCCAAGTCGAATGTCCACAAACTATAATAATGTGAACTTCCCCCAAACTCCAGGCAAAGATCAACTTCACCAATAGGTTTCCCGGGTGGCAGAATGTTCCTTTCCTGCGGTCTGACTCGAATCTCTCGACTTCAATTGAGCAAGAATTCCCAAGATGTCGAGGATGACGAGCACATAGCTTCCCGCAAACCCAGCACCTTTTATTCCCTGGATTTACAATGTGATCGACTCCCCACCACACCCCGACCCCTCCTGCCTACAGACACGCTCAAAGCCACAAACTCTCCCCCAGCTGCCCAATCCCTCTCGTCCTGTCTTGTGGTCGGGCCCTGGTTTCTGGTCTGGCGACTCCAGTTCCCCTGGTATGGAATCTAAGGCTCAGAGGACAGGTAACTTGGTCCAAGTCACAAAGTATGTTTTCAGTGGGGAATAGAACCCAGAGTCCTCGGCACTCCCCGCCCGCATATATGACTGAGGAACTGCTGAGAGAGTAAATGGCCAGAAGTCAGGACTGACCTCCAGCCCCATTCACGGCCACTCCACAATGAAGAGGGCTAAAAGAAGTCCTGCAGTATCTTCCTCCTCAATCACGATAACCTGGAAGTCTCTTGATCAGGAAAACATATGCCCTTTGGATAACTTGGAGCATCTGGGTAGTTCTTCTCCTGGCACCACAGAGGAGATAGTTCTCCTTTTCTAGTGTCTGCACTAAGATTCCCAATCCCGTCCCGATCTCCCCCAACGACAAACCTTCCCCACATATGGCCAGGGAGGTCCCTGATAGAGGCAACGAGATTAAAGGTGGACTTTTGGGGAATTTGTCAAGGTAGTCGGACACATATGCCCACTCTACCCGGGTGGCCCACGCTGTATGGCCTTGGACAAGTTGATTAACCTCTCGGGGCCTCAGTCTTCCTTTCTGTGGTCCGGGATGCTAAAGTAGAATCCTTCACCCACTCCAGAATTGCTTAGTTTCTCCGCACCCCCCACTTCTCGACTGAATTCATCCTGCGGGTCAGGAGTCCTCTTCCCCATCCCCTCGGCTGATCGGCTGCCTTCAGCAGCTCCTACCCCCTTTATTTCATCCCGACCGATCCCCCGCCGTCCCTCTTCATTTCACCTCAGCCGACCCCCCGCCATGGTCACTCGAGGCAGCAGGACGCCTGAGTCCGGCTGAACGCACCTTTAGTGACGGTAAAGGCGACCTCCGGCTTTCTCCTGGCCCCGCAGCAGGGCTAGAGGCCTGGGCTCCCCGGAACCATCCTGGTTCAGATTCTAGTTGGCTATAACCCCCTCTCCGACCAAGCCGTGTCCCCTGGCCAGCAGTTCCATGGTTCCGTGACCCTCAAGGCTGTCCGGCCAGCCCGTCTCGGGTCCCCACAGTTAAGCCCTCTGCTCCAGGGGCCGTTAGCCCTGAGGCTGAACATTCAGAACCAGGGCCATGGCCAACTACCCGCCTCTGCTCGCCAGTGTCCGCCCGCTGCCTGGTTTTCATTTCTCCCCCTCCTCCCCTCCCGCCATGGGGGGCGTCCTAGACCCCACCCCCTTGGGGGTGGGCGGCCCCGGGGAGGCCGCCCCAGCCCGCAAACCTCCGCTCCTCCACCGCTAATCTCCTCACTGTACTCGTTCTCGCCTGTCCCGCCGTCGACCCCCGGCCCACGTCATCCCCCGGGCCTGGAATGCCCTCCCTGCCCCTCCGCCAAGCTAGCTCTCTTCCGCCCTTCAAGGCCCTGCTGAGAGCTCACCTCCTCCAGGAGGCCTTCCCAGACTGAGCCCCTTCCTTCCTCTCCCCCTCTCCCCCTCTCCATCTCCCCATCTTGCCTCCTTCCCTTCCCCACAGCACCTGTATATATGTATATATGGTTGTACATATTTATTACTCTATTTATTTATTTATTTATTTTACTTGTACATTTCTATCCTATTTATTTTATTTTGTTGGTATGTTTGGTTCTGTTCTCTGTCTCCCCCTTTTAGACTGTGAGCCCACTGTCGGGTAGGGACTGTCTCTATGTGTTGCCAATTTGTACTTCCCAAGCGCTTAGTACAGTGCTCTGCACATAGTAAGCGCTCAATAAATACGACTGGAGGACAGATGAATGTGGCCAGTGTCTGAGCAGGGGGAGGGGGAGCAGGAGACGGGGACCAGACGCTCTGGTCTCGCCACACCCCTGGCCGAGGGAATCCTCCTGCCTCCCTTCCTCCCCAATGCTTGTTTCCCAGTCCTAACCGAGTCCAGACCTACGGGGGTCTGCTTCCTGAAGTTCTCGAGGTTCTGAAGGAGTTGGTAATATCTAGGGGCCAGAAGAGAAGGAAACAGACCACCGGAGCCCACCCTCAGACCCAGAGGGCAAGACAGAGGAAAGGAGCTGTTCTGCAGCAGGAGGATTAATGTTACATAGGAAGAAAAAACACTTCCAGAGGGGGGAAGTGCTATTGCCTAATCACTGGACCCGCCTACTAGGAAATTGTGAATAGTTTTTCTGTCTCTCCCATTAATTTCCTTGAGGACAAGGAAAATGCGCCTTGCTACTCTTTATTCTCCCTAGCACTCAGTAGTGGTCAATCAATGTGGCTAGTGCAAATCTGTCCGAATACAAAGGGCAGGATGGGATGACCTCTCGAGGGCCTTTCCGGCCCGAGGACTTTGCATGAAAAAACTTCCTGCTCAGTGCTGTGTGATTTTGATAAAGCTGGCTAACCACTCTGGTATTCCTGTCCCCAGGGGTTGTGATGCGTTTATGTGCCGCGGGCAGGATGGAGAGGAGATGTTATTCCTTAGCCGGAGAAAAGAGGAAACGCTCCATAAATTTGTGCGGGTGTGTGCTTTGTTGAGGGGCCAATGTGCAGGAGACTGACGCAGCCGGAGATATTGAAGAACAGGTGTGTGTGTGCGTGCGTGCGTGTGTGTGGCTGTTTTGCCAAGGGAAGCGGAGAAGAGTTTGGGAAGCGGAGACAGCCGGACACTTTTATTAAGATTAAAGGCTTTATCAAAATCAATAAGCAAAGCACTAAATAATCAATAACAAATTATAATCAATAAGCAAAGCACTAAATACCAATCCAGATCAAATTATAAAGAACAAGAACAAAAATGGGGTTCATGTATCACCGATCCTAATTCATCTGCTACATTCAGGTCAAACTTCAGCTGGGAAGCCCCGGGACAGCTCACCCAGAGTCTCTAGAATCGGGAAAATCCGTGGGCAGTGCATCCACTCACAGGTGAGGCTTCGAGTGAGTTCCGGGACTTTGCCAGTTTTATAGTCCGAGACAAACAACTTATCTAACTTAGTTTATACAAGCTTTGGTTATTTTTGTATCTATGTTGACGTAAGGGTCGTTGTTCCCAAGGGTCCGCCCCGCCCCAAGGAGCTGGTTAGGAGCTCAGTGCGGGGTGAGCCTCAAGAGCAAGGACATCCTTTTTATACAGTACTTTCACCTGCGTGAGTAATCAACAGTCCCTTTAACCCCTAACAAGAAATAGCTGTAGAAGTTATAATCATCCTTCGCACTAGTTGTAAACAACCCTACTATTACACTGGCCGGTGAGCGGGAGAGAGGTCCCACACCAACATTATAGGCAGTGACTTTCGGAGGGGGATTCCGCTCTCTTCCGCTACAGACTGGGACTCATAAATCTGCCTGCATCTCTCCCCCTTCCTTTCTTTCCTACCCACTTCTTTCTACCCCACTACCCTCCCCAGACATCGCAGAGCCTGCCCCGACTGGTCGCCTCCCTTCCCCCGGCAGATGGCTCTGCAGGCCTGACCACCCCGTCAGCCCTGCCCCGCAGCAGCAAAGGGGAAGTGAGAGGAGCAAGAAATATCAGGGAAAGAGGGGCCTGGGGGGGGCGGGGGAGGGAGAGGGGCGGGGGAAGAAGAGAAGGTCTAATGGAATGATTGAGGCGAAATGTCTAAAACTTTCTCTTTCTTCATCTATTCATCTACCAGAGAACTAACGGGGAAGGAGGGCGGGGCGAGGTTAAGAATCCCAGCGTTTCCTTCTCCTGGATCTGATTCACCTCAAGCCCGTTTCCGTTGGAGGAAATGGGTCCTGAGAAGTTGAGTGACTTGCCCGAGGTATCAAGGAGTGCGCTTTGCTGAAGCCGGGTCTCTAACCGGGGCTCTCGGCTCCCAGAATGAGGGGAAAGAAACTCTCAAGGGACTCTAGTGGGCCCTTGGTGGGTAGAGGGGCTAGAGGTCTGAGCAGAGGGAAGGGAGCAGAGGAGAAAAGAGGAGAGTGATTGAGATGGCTCTCCGAGCTATGCCCCATCTTCCCCCCCAAAACCTGCCCCCGTCTTCAAAGCCTTACTAAAATCACATCTTCTCCAAGAAGCCTTCCCCTACTAAGCCCTCATTTATCCTACTCTTTCTCCCTTCTGCTTCGCCCTTGCACTTGATTGTACCCCTGATTCATCCCACCCTAAGAACAATGAAATTTACGAATTTATCAGTACTTTTAATGTCTGTCTTCCCCTTTAGACTGTGAATTTCTTTATAATTAATGATAGTAACTTTTGGTACTTGTTAAACACTTACTATGTGGCAAACACTACTTTAAGAGCTGGGGAAGATATACGTTAATCAGTCTGGACACCGTCCCGGAAACACATGAAGATCATAGCTAAATAGAAGGGAGAAGGATTTAATCCCCATTTTACAGATGAGGTAACTGAGGTTCAGGGAAGTTAAGTGACTTGCCCAAGGTCACTCAGCGGACGCATAGATAAAGCAGAGAATAGATTCCTTGTGCGGTAGGAAATATGCTTATCAACTCTGTTGTACTGTAGTCTACCAAATCTTAATACAGTGCTATGCACACAATGAGGGATTCAATGAATTCCATTGATTGATAGAGAGGGAAGGAGAGGATAGCATAGGGGATGCTGCGATGTGGACACCTCCAGTGCAGTGTGGCAAAGGTGGTCAGGGACCTCCAGAAATAATCAGGTCCCTCCCCTTGCTTCTGCGTGCGACAGAGGTGGCGGCTCCATCACCATCCGTGACCTCCCCAAGGGTCAGTGCTCGGGGTGCGGGACCCCCCGGCGCCTTCTTCGAGCCCAGACCAGGAGAGGGCCTCCTTCCATTTTTCAGCCATGGGATTGTCCCCGCCCTGGTGAAGGCCTTTTAGGGAGTCCTAGGCATGTGTCTATCTGGAGGCCAGGGAGGGACGTGATGGACTCTTGGAGGGGTTGTTGAACTTCCTTCAACAATCCCCATCCCAGACCCTTCAATTGAGATCGAGGTTAGACCGCCAGGAAGATTTGGAGTTGAAGAGGTGAATCTTATTGGTAGCTCTTATCAACAGTGGTATTTAATGAGTACTTAACATATGCAGAACACTAACACAATAGAATGAGTAGATGTAATCCCTGCACTCAAAGAATCTACCATCTTGCAGGGGCAGGCAGACACTAAAATAAATTAAAGGTAGGGGAAGGAAAAGTACATAAGGGCTTCTGGACTGTTAGCCCTTATGTTCTCTATATGTTGGCTGACTTGTACTTACCAAGCGCTTAGTACAATGCTCTACAAACAGTAAGCACTCATAAACACGATTAAATGAATGAATGAATTAAATGCTGAGGGACAGTGGGTAATCAGGTAACTAATTACGTACTGAGTAGGTGACACAGTAGGGAAGGAAAATGTATATATCTAGAATTCTGTTTATTTATTTTGATGCTTTTGATGCTATTGATGCCTGTCTACTTGTTTTGTTTTGTTGTTTCCCCCCTTCTAGACTGTGAGCCCGTTGTTGGGTAGGGATTGTCTCTATCTATAGTCAAGTTGTACTTTCCAAGCGCTTAGTCCAGTGGTCTTCACATAGTAAGTGCTCAATAAATACGATTGAATAAATGAATGAATAAATTACGGAGATGGACATACGTACTGCGGGATGAGGGTGGGAGTAAAAAATCAAGTGCTGAAAGGCGACAGATCCAAGTTCACAGGTGATGCAGAGGGAGAAAGACTAAGGGAAATAAGGGCTTATTCTGGGAAGGCATCTTGGAGAGATGGGATTTTAAACCTGGGGAATATTGGTCAGAAGGCGAGGGACAGGAGGTGGTGTTGTAGGGGGAGAGAATTTGGGAGCTGGAGACTGGACATATCCCGGAATAGTTCATGGTGTGTGGGGGAGGAGGAGGGAGAGCGAGACCAAGAATGAACCCCAGATCATACTAGGAAGAAGGTTCGGGAGACAGAAAGTAGTGACCGCAGTGAGGTTGACTGGAGTTTCCCCGTGTGAGACACACGTCAATGTGGAGGATCACATGTTCCCCATGGGGTAGTCGCGTGGGGTAGAGCTGCCACCCTACTCTTGGGGCTAGGCTCCAGAGCTGCCGGCCCCTAAGGGAAGCCAGCACCGAACAGAACATAATAGGCCCCTCGGCCCAACGTGTGGCCTGTCCCCCCGGAGGGGAGCGGTAGGGCGTTTTTCCAGAAAGGCCCAGCCTCGCCGAGAGCCCGTCACGTTCTGAGAGGGAGAGAAGAGGAGCCAGGACTCTTGACAACTCCCGGAGACCCGCTTGTGGCCGACGTCCTGGGGCTGAGGGGACAGGTGTTGTTGAAGGACAACAGAGACCAGCGCCCGTTCACCCCACACTTACCAGAAGGTCTGGGCTGGGGAGAACACGGACGGGAAAGGGTTCACTAAAGGACCAGCAGAGACAGAAAACAAGAGAAAGCTCCCCCGTCTACCCACATCTCCACGCATAACACATTTCTCTCCCCCCGGCGTCCCCATTTCTCTCCCTTCGCCGGATCTTCTGGGTCGATGGTGGGGATGGACGGGGCCGGATCAGTGAAAAATGTTCCGAGAAAAGCAGTTTCCCATATCCCCTGACAGAGCTGGTTATTTCTGCTATACAATGGCATTTAGTGAGACACGACGATGTGCGGAAACAATGTACAAAAAGCTCTGAAAGAAAAAAACTGGGTAAGTCCCCGTCCCAAAGAGGGGCTCACAATCTAAAAACAAGGGGCGAAGGGGAATCCGACACTTATTTGATTCTCCTTGTTCCTGCTTGGGTGGTGGAAGGCAGAGTACATCTAGGTGGGCTTAGGACAATTCTGCCAGTTCAGACCCCATAATGGATGGGGTCTCTTGGACTATAATAATAAATATAATAATAACAATAATAGCAATAATAACTATGGTATTTGTTAAGTGCTTATCATGTGTCAGGCACTGTACTAAACACTGGGATGGATGCGAGAGCACTGGGTTGCACAGAGTCCCCATTCCTCGGGGGGCTCACAGTCGCAATCCCCATTTTACAGATGAGGGAACTGAGTCACAGAGAAGTGAAGTGACGTGCCAAAGATCACACAGAAGACAAGTGGCAGAGCTGTGAATAGAACCCAGGTTGTTTTGACTCCCAGGTCTATGCTCTATCCCCTAGGCCACGCTGCTTTTCTAATCCAGAAATTATCTCTAACACAGGAAATTAAGACAAGAACCTGGAGGTGACTTCATCCGGGAGCTCCCCATTTTCAGCTGGGCTGTTCCCTCCTGGTTTGATTCCTTCGAGTAGGGTTTATTTTAATTTTCAGATCTCAACCCTTCCTCTGCCCCTGCCTCTGTCCGCCAATTCTCACGGCTCTGAAGCCATTCTGAGTTCCGAGGGGCCTGAGGGAGGAACATTGGCTCTTTCATTCATTCGATCGTATTTATTGATCCCTTACTGTGTGCAAAGCACTGTATTAAGGCTATAGACCTCATTGGGTGTGTGAGGAGGGAGACTTTTTTTAATGGTATTTGCTAAGCACATACCATGTGCCAGGAACTGTATTAAGCGCTGGGGTAGATACAAGATAATCGGGTCAGACACAGTCCTCTCTTCCACCTAGGATTCACTGTCCTTATACCGTATTTCGCAGATGAAGTAACCGGGGCACAGAGAAGTGAAGTCGCTTTCCTGAAGTCACGCAACAGAAGAGTAGTGGAGCTGAGAATAGCACCCAGGTCCTCTAACTCCCAGAATCATGCTGCTTTTCCATCTGGGGAGGGAATGTTGTCTTCTACTCTCCTCAGCGCTTAGTACAATGCTCCGCACATAGTAAACACTCAATAAACACGTTTGATTGCTTGAATTCACTTATTCCCTCAATCGTCTTTACTGAGCACTTACTTCGTGCTGAGCACTTTTCCTTCACCTTTATTTCCTGTCACCCCTGACAGATTCTGTACTCTTCCTTGTCCCTGTAGATGGCCTCGGAAATCTCCAGGAAATGTTTAGCGTCACTAAAGTGTTGGAATTCTGCTCCTGGGATTCTCAGACGTCCTGGAGCTGCACCTGGTCTACGCTGCGCTGTTCCTCCTCGTCTACCTGGCGGCCCTGACGGGGAATCTCCTCATCGTCGCCGTCACCGCCCTCGACTGGCGTCTCCATACCCCCATGTATTTCTTCCTCAGGAACCTGTCTCTCGTCGACCTCTGCCTTAATCTCCGTAACCGCCCCATAATCCATCCTTGATAATAATAATGGCATTTCTTAAGCGCTTACTATGTGCAAAGCACTATTCTAAGCACTGGGGGATACAAGGTAATCAGGTTGTCCCACATGGGCGCACAGTCCTAATCCCCATTTTACAGATTAGGTCACTGAGGCACAGAGAAGTGAAGTGATTTTGCCTAAAGTCACACAGCAAAGTGGCGGAGCCTGGATTAGAAACCATGACCTCTGACTCCCAAGCCCGTGCTCTTTACACTAAGCCACGCTGCTTCTCTGGTGAACCGTAGATCCATCTCTTCTCCTGGGCTGAGCTGTCCAGGTCTTCTTTGTTGTCTTGTTTGCCGGTTCAGAGGTTTTCATCCTCACGGCGAAGTCCTACGACCGCTTCGTATCCATCTGCCGTCCCCTGCACTTAGAGCTCATCATGAACCGAGGGGCCTGTGGGAAGATGATGGCAGCCTCCTGGTTCATTGGGGTTATCAGAGTAGTGATGCCCTCAGTTGGGACCTTCTCCATGTCCTTCCGTGGTTCCGATGAGATCCTCCAATTCTTCTGTGACTTCTCCTCCATAATCAAGTTCTCTTGCTCTAAACGTCACAATGTCTTTTATGTGACCATAGCCATCAGCGCCTGTTTTGGTATCTTCTGCCTGGTTTTATCCTCGTCTAGTGTGTGCACATCTTCCGGACCGTGCTGAGGATGCCAGCCACTGAGGCCGGGGCAAAGCCTTCTCCACCTGCCTGCCCCACCTCTCCGACACGACTGTTTTTCACCATGTCTTCCTTCGCTAATTTAAACCACAGTCAGGCTCCTCTGCTCTGGATATGGTTCTGTCAATGTTGTACGTCGTGGTGCCCCCCGCCCTGAACTCCTCATCTTCAGAGTGAGGTACAGGGACGTGAAGGTAGCATCGGGGAGGGTCCTATGTGGGAATTCTTCTGCCGTGACTGTCATTTTTCACCCCCTGGATTGTTGATTCAGCATACTGCATAGGTAGCTGAATTCAGTGCCATCCCTGACATTCTAAGTGGCCTGTGCAATGTTGGTTGTTCTTGGGATTCCCTGGGGCAGGTTGGCACATGACCTCTATTTTCTTCAGGGTTATTGTCTGTCCATTCCCTTGTAACACCTCCCCACAACCACCATCATCAAAAGTATTCATCGATCGCTTACTGTGTGCAGACCACTATACTAAGAATTCTGGGAAAGCACAATACAATAGAATTGATAGACACGTTCCCTGCCCACAGCAAGTTTATAGTCAACAGGAGGAGCAACATGGCCTAGTGGATAGAGCACAAGCCCGGGACTCAGTAGGACCTGGGTTTTAATCCCGTACCTCCACTTATCTTCTGTGTGAACTTGGGCAAGTCACTTTCACTTCTCCGTGCCTCAGTAGCCTCATCTGTAAAATGGAGATTGAAACTGTGAGCTCCATGGGGGACAGGGACTGTGTCCAACCTGCCGAGTTTATATCTACCCCAGTGCTTAGAAAAGTGCTTGACACATAGTAAGTACTTAACAAATACCATTATTGTTTTTCAAGGCTGACCGGTGGTGGATTATTTATTTATATTAATTAAACAAAATGCATTCCTTTACATTAATGTCTTTATCTTAATCTATATTAATTCTTATATTAGAGAAGCTGTATAGCTTAGTGGAAAGAGCATGGGTTTGGGGTCAGGGGTCGTGGGTTCTAATCCCATCCCCGCCACTTGTCAGCTGTGTGACTTTGGAAAGGTCATTTAACTTATCTGTGCCTCAGTTCCCTCACCTGCAAAATGGCGATTAAACCTGTGAGCCCCTCTTAGGACAACCTGATTATCTTGTATCTACCCCAGCACTTAGAACAGTGCGTCGCACGTAGTAATCACTTAACAAATACCATTATTATTATTATGTCTGTCTCCCCCTCTAGACTGCGAGCTCGTTGTGAGCAGGGAATGTGCCTACCTACTCTGTCATATTGGTCTCTCCCAATTGCTTCGTACAGTGATCTGCACATAGTAAGCACTCAATAAATACTATTGACTGACTGACAGAGAGTGAGTGGTGCTGTTTAAATACCAGTGATTTCTGGATTGCTTGATTAACGTGGATTGGAAGTGAAGACCAGGGAAGGGAAAATTTGGAAGTGGTCCACCTCTCTGGGAATGCTATCGCGTGTTAGCCAGGCCCAGACTCTACCCAGAGCGGGGCTCACAGAGGAGGGGCTGGGCTTGTCGAAAACAAGATGGCCTCTTTCCTCAGAACGAGGGGTGTTCATTGGAGTTTGGTATGAGCTGGAGAGATGGCGTGAGAGGCTGGAGGTGGGGAGGCAGGAGTGAGAGAGACCTTCTGGAAGTTGGGGAATAGATGAGTGTCAGAGTAGGAGAGGTAGGAGATATAAGAGGGAGAGAGCATCAATCAATCAATCAATCACATTTATTGAGCGTTCACTGATTTCTGAACACTGCACTGTGCGCTTGGGAGAGTATCTAACAACAATTTCGCAGACACATTCCCTGCCCACAACGAGCTTCCATAATAATAAATAATAATGTAATAATAATGGTGTGTTGCCAACTTGTACTTCCCAAGCGCTTAGTACAGTGCTCTGCACACAGTAAGCACACAGTAAGCGCTCAATAAATACAATTGATTGATTCATTGATTGATCGGTATTTGTTAAGCGCTTATCATGCGCCAAGCACTGTACTGAACACTGGAATATTACTGAAGGCACAAAATTAGGTCCCACATGGGTCTCACAGTCTAAGTAGATGAGAGAACAAGGATCGAATTCCCATTTTTCAGATGATGGAACTGAGGTATAGAGAAGTGAAGTGATTTGCCCAAGATCACACAGCAGATAACTGGCAGAGCCAGGATTAGAACCCAAGTCATTTGACCCCGAGGCCCGTGCTTTTATCCATTAAGACACACTACGTCAAGCTTCTGGGACCTGAAATAGGAGTATGGGAGAGTATATTTCCCCTATTACTCTATTATTCTACAATTACTACTCTACAATTTTCCCCAATACCCTACTGTTTCCCCTGTCTCTAATCTATATTAATGCCTGTCTCCCCCTTGAAGACTGTAAATTCCATGTGGGCAGGGCACATCTCTACCAACTTTCCAATTTACCAACTACCAATTATTGTACTTCCCCAAGCATTTAGTTCAGTGCTCCACACACAATAAACCGAAGCAGCATGGTCTAATGGGACAGAGCCTAGGTCTAGGAGTTAAAAGGATATGGCTTCTAATCCCAGTTCTGCCGCATACCGGCTGTATGACCTGAGGGAAGTCACTTCACTTCTCTGGGCCTCGGTTCCCTCATCTGAAAAACGGGGATTAAGAATGTGAGCCCCACGGGGGACAGGAACTCTGTCCAGCAAGATTAGCTTGTATACACCCCAGTGCTTAGTACAGTGCCCGGCACTTAGTAGGTGCTTAGCAAATACCATAAAAACAGAAATAAACCCTCAGTAAATTCAATCGATTGGTTTGGAAGGCTGAGAAGCTGATGAGGGAGAGGCAGAGAGGCCAGTGAAGAAGGAGGAGAGATGAAGTTGTCTACGGAGGACAGGGAGGATAAGTCACTTATCTTCTCTATGCCTCTGTTACCTCATCTGTAAAATGGAGATTTGGACTGTGAGCCCCATGTGGGACAGGGACTGTGTCCAACCTGATTTTCTTGTATCCACCCCAGGGTTTAGTTCTGTGCCTGGCACATAATAAGCACTTCACAAACACCATAATTATTATTATTATTATAAGAGGTATAGGGGTAGTAAATGGCAGAGAGATCATTGTCTAGGACAGTTGTGGAAAGGGCAGGGTGTGGTCATTGGAGCTAGTAAGAGAATGTTAGAGGTGTTGGACCAAGAATGCAGAGGCCTAGTTTATCCTTCTAAGATGGCTGCCTTCACCCACCAGTACAGCCAGGGGAAAACCTAATAGGCTAGGGAGTCCAGAAGCTGGATTCTAGCTCTGGCTCAGCCAGTAGCCTGCTATAGAACTCACCTAACGGTTCCGGGCCTCAGAGACCTCAACTGTAAAATGGGAATGATGAAATATGTGCTTCCTTGCGTAGCAGTCACGTTGGACGCTTCACAGTCTTCACAGTTTGACTGGAACTCCTCCCTGTGAGAGTCATTCGGCTGGTGGGTCACGTGGGCCCATGGAGCGGACACCTGGGGCAGGGCTGCTACCCTGCCTCTGAGGCCAGGGTCTGAGTGATTCCGGTCCCATGGGAAGCCAGCATTGAACAGGGCCCAATATGTAGCCCGTCCCCCGGAAGGAATCCCACACGGAGCGGCAGAGAGCTTGTCCGGAAAGGTCCGGCCTCACCGAGAGCCCATCACGCTCCGAGCCTCCAGGAGTCTCTGCTGTGGCAGACGTCCGGGAGCTGAGGGACGGGGTTGGTTGCAAGACAACAGAGCCCTGCGCCTGCTCGCCCCAGTCTGACCTGTTAACCTGGGCTGTGGAGTACAGGGATGGGAAAGGATTCACAGCGGGGCTGGAGGTGACAGAGATCTAGAGAAAATTCCACTGTCTCATAACGTCTGCACACATAAAACAGGTCTCGCCCCTCGGCGTCTCAATTGCTCTCCATCTTCCAGATCCCCGGGTGGGTGGCAGGAATGGACAGGGATTTATTAAGCACTTATTATGTGCCATGTACTACTACTATGCATTAAGTACTGAGGTAGATGAAAACCTATCAGATTGGAAACAGTCTTTCTTCTACATGGGGCTCACAGTCTTCATCCCCATTTTTCAGATGAGGAAAGTGAGGAACAGAGAAGTGAAGTGACTTGCCTAAGGTCGCAAAGTAGACAAGTGGAAGAGCCGGAATTAGAAGCCAGGTCCTTCTGACTCCCAGGTCGGGGCTCTATCGACTAGGCTATGTTTCTTCTCTTTGTCTGTGAACAGGCTCAGCGTCCTCTGGATCTCCCCTGCCTTCAAGGAGCTGACAATCTAGTGCAGGGGGCTAGACCTTAAATGAATTACAGAGAAGGGATGGAAGAATATAAGACTAATGCACAAAAATGTTGCAGGGCTGGAGGTGATGAGCATCGAAATCCTGACGTGTTATACACTCAAGTGCATAGGAAACATGGAAGAGTGGGCCATTCAAATAGGGAAATAAGGTGGTAGCCTGGAAGACCTCCTGGAAGAAGTGTATTTTGAGTAGGGATTTGAAGATGGGGAGAGTGGTGGTCGTCTGTAGGATATGAAGTGGAAGGGAGGTCCAGGCCACAGGGAGGAGGTGGGCTAGGGGTCAGCCGTGAGACAGACGAGATCGAGGTACAGTGAGCAGGTTGATGTTTGAGGAGTGATACATATATATATAGAAGCCTCTGATGGAAGCATATCCTTGAGCTTCTTGCTTTGTTTTCTTGACATCCTATCTCTATTAAATGTCCCGTTCTTCACTCGTTTCACTTCCAAATTAATTGGAACTGTAGCTATGACTTGCTTCCAAAAAGAAAACTTTGGTGGTGATTAGTCCTATTGCTAAACATGGTGTTAATTTCCTAAGGCCAAGTGGAGCTCTCTCCTAAATGTTTAGCTTTGACAAATAGTCTTTTTTATTATTTTGTCCACTTTTCTGCTAAATCTATACCCAGGAATTATCCTAGACAGGCAGTGATACATATGAAATTTAATCCAATTCAATTTTTTTAATGCAATGGTACAAGAATGATGACAGTTTACTAAAATAGTCTTAATTCTAGCTACTACACTCTCCATAATCCTAATCAGCATTTCGCATTTAGAAAATGGGAATTTTAATAACTGAAGTACACATTACCCTTGTATTAAAAGGGATCAATTACCACTTTTAACCAAGGCCTCATTATTTCCTAATCCACAGTCATTTTTGATATTTTTGATACATTTCACAAATAATAATAATAATATTGGTGTTTGTTCAGGGCTTACTATGTGTCAGGCACTGTACTAACCGCTGGGGTAGGTACAAGCAAACCAGGTTGGATGCAGTCCCTGTCCCACATCGGACTCACAGCCTCAATCCCCATTTTACAGATGAAGTAACTGAGTCACAGAGAAGTTAAGTGAGTTGTCCAAGATAACACAGCAAACGAGTGGTAGAGCCGGGGTGGGGAATCATGATCTTCCCAGGCTGTTGCTCTATCCACTATGCAGGCCGCTAGAGTACATCATGTACCTATAACTGAAAATTTAACATTTGTAATTATGGAGTGATATAGTTTCAGACAAGTATTGTTATTGGTTTTTGCCCAGTTGTAAATTGAAGGAGGTCTGTTTTCATTTGAGCTTAATCACTGTCTCAACTTTAGGTTCTGTTGTCTTGTACTCTCCCAAGGGCTTAGTACAGTGCTCTGCAAATAGTAAGTGCTCAATAAATACAATTGACTGATTTAGGTTCTTATGCTCTTGATACCTTTTGGTTCCACATTATTACATGGACATTGTTGTACTGGGTCTTCGTTTTCGGGCACTCATTAATATTTTGGTTTCCATCTTAGTATACTGCAGTGGCAATGCTCTTTTACTCAATACTTTTTGACTCTTGTGGTATTTATCCTCTTTGAAATGTCTTAAATGTCTCATTTCTTGTGCTAGATATGAAATGTACTTGCCAGAAAAGCCAAATACTTCATCGTTACCCGTTACTCTTACTTCTCTTTTGTGATACTTGCTCACTTGTATTCCATTTTGATTAATTTTAACACCATCACACAGTAAATTGCAATTCCCTTTGAGCTAAATTACATTTTTTTTCACTTCTGCATCTACATTATGAATTTTAATCAGTCTTTTTCAGTACTTCAATTCTGGGGACATGGAGTTCTCCTCAGAAATATAAAGCATTTGGATCAACGTGAAAAACCATCTTTTGACATTGTTCTTAAGTAATCTTGCAAAATGACTAATTTTTCAATGAATACCCAACTGTTACATCAACAATATTAAATAACTCTCTCTCTGCTGAGGGAGCCAAGTTATTTCAAAAAATCCCTTGACAAGCAATATTTGAAGATCAGGCAGAGATGGTCATATAGGGGTTTTATTGCTCATTGCAGAATATACTTTATATGAATGTCTGTTCCTCCAGAGACAAGAGGGAACTTCTGGATGTTTTCTTGAATCGGCCATCCTCTAGAACAGATACAGATCTTCTGAGTCTCAGACGTGGAACATGTACCTGAAAGTTAAATTTCAGTCATGAACACCAAGAGTGCCGCAGCTAGTGCCCAGTTGGAATATGACTGAATGACTGAACTCCAGAACAATGTTGTCTTCTAAGCCGTAACTATGAGGAGAAAATTCATAGGAATTTCTTCATTCCATTGTTGAACTACTGTTCTACTTGATTCTACTGTCTCCCCCTCTAGAAAGTAAGCTTGTCCATAGCTACCAACTCTATCATATTGTACTCTCTTAAGTTGTTTGTACAGGGCTCTTCACACAGTCAGTGCTCAATAAATATGATTCATTGATTCTTTATCTTATCTCTTTTCATATTTGTTCTCTAGGGACATTAGAGATATATAGGTCGCTTCCTTCAGGTGTCAACAAGAAAAAGGGAGGGACAAATGGGATTATTTTTCAGTGATATTTGCTAAGCACTGGTCTAAGCGCTGATATAGATATAAATCAATCAGGTCGGTTCCTGTCTCACATGAGGCCCACAGTCTAAGTAGGAAGAAAAACAGGTTTTGAATCCCCATTTTACAATTGAGCTACCTGAGTTGCAGAGAAGTGAAGTGACTTTACCAAGGTCACCTGGCAGACAGGTGGCGAGGGGGGGGTTAAGAACTTAAGTCGTCTGACTCCCAGACCTGTGGTCTTTCCACCACGCCACGCTTCTTCCTGCTATCATATTATCACAGGATGCCACTTCTAGTTACAAGTGAGTAAGGACTGAATCTAGCTGAGAAACGAGTTGATTATTCAAGAACATTTATTCAGAACCTTAAATGACAACATGGGGACCAGTCCCTCTAGGCTGTAAGCTCGCTTTGGGCAGGGAACATGGCCGTTATATTATAATAATGAGGATATTTGTTAAGCACTTACTATGTGCCAAGCACTGTTCCCATCTGTACTCTCGCAAGCGTTTAGTTCAGTGCTCTAACATAGTAAGTGCTCAAAAACTGCAACTGATACTATATATATACAATTGTATATACTTACTATTACCAGACAGAATCCCTCTGGTAAGAGATACCCTTCACTGATATATATATATATATATATATATATATATATATATATATATATATATATATATAAATATATATATATATATAACTGGTCTAATAGAACACTAGGACAAAGACACTATGAATAATGCTACTGTTTTGGGGCACTTTGGATGGGATATATTTTTGGTAAATTAGAGTAGGTGGTAGTGTCCATCCAGGAAACGGACTCCAAATTCTAGTAGCAGGTGGGTTGAGAAGCAGCATGGAGTAGTGGATTGAGCACAGGCCTGGGAGTCAGAAGGTAGTGGGTTCTAATCCCAGCTCTGCTACTTGTCTGTTTACTGGTACAGGCTAAGTCCAAAACACTCTGGACTGTCCTATATATACAAAAGACCCAGACAGAGAAGGGGGGCTGCAGACCAGATGCAGAAGGGTGGTGCAACCAGACGGAGAAGGGGGATGCAGACCAGACAGAGAAGAGGGGGTGCAAACCAGATGGAGAAGGGGGTAGGGGGTGCGGAGCACACATTGAATGGGGTTGTAGACAGACAAGGGGGACTGCAGAACCAGACAGAGAAGGGGGGCTGCAGAACCAGACAGAGAAGGGGTGCAGGCCAGATGCAGAAGGGTGGTGTAACCAGGCAGAGAAGGGGGGGGGTATAAACGGAGAAGAGAGGGTATAAACAGAGAAGAGGTTGAGGTCCAACCCTATCTGGTCTTATCCACCACAGTGCTTAGTACAGTGCCTGGCACATAGGAAGCGACTACAAAATACCGCAGTTATCATTATTAGACTGGGTGCCCCATGTGGGACAGAGACTGTATTTTGACCTGATGATCTTGTATCTAGCCCAGTGCTTAGAAAACGTGGTTTTAGACAGAGATGGAGAAGGGGGTGCAGACCAGATGGAAAAGGGGAGTGCAGATCAGATATAGAAGGGGGCGTAGACAGAGAGGGAGGGGGAAGGGTGCAAGGGGTGGGAAGGGCTTGGATTGGGATGAGTTGGCGGGGGCCTAGGCGGGGAGACTGGGAGGAAGGGTGGCGATGGGAAAGGAGAACTAGGATGGGGAATTTATATCTACTTGTGTTTTGGGTTTAAGGATGTCACTATTGAGATTTTTATTGGGCTGCCTAAGTGTTACTAACAATTCCTTCCATACTGTGGGCATGTAAAAATGCTCACTTTCCCCCTTTTTGAATATTTATTAAGTGATTACTATGTGTCAGGCACTGTTCCAAGCACTGGGGTAGATACAAGATGGTCAGGTTGGACACAGTCCGTGTTCTGCATGGGGCCTATAGCTTTAAACCCCAAGCTCAGCTGGCAACTGGCCTACCACGTTCAGTTAACAAAGACTGTGTGACCGTGTGCTATGGCACAGGGCTGAAACCTTAATGCCAGGAGGACAGCTCACTGACCTACCTCTTTGCAAATCTATAGCTGCAGAAAATAGGAAAGACTACTAAGAGGAGACCCTTTTATTAATGCCTCTCCATCCCGCCTTCCAGTCTACGACTTCACAGGTTTCTCTTTGACCTGCAGACAGACATTAACAGGGGATCCCATACAAGTTTATAGCTCTTTAATAATTGTTAGGATTCTATCTCCTTCTCTCAGAGGAATTTACTTTTTTTTTCTTGAAGCATGTGCCAAAGTAGTTAAGCTTGGGGCCTATTTGGGAGATTATCTGTGTCTCTGCCTAATCAACAGGAGCAGCCTTGGGGACAGTGATGCTGAGTCGGATTCTCCGGATGTGTGCCCACGCTGGGAAGAGGTATATGGGTGTGCCTGTGGGCCATGCACCTGAAATAGATAAGTAGCAGCCCCTGAACCTTGGAGAAACAGTGTGGCATGATGGATAGAACATGGGCATGGGAGTCAAAAAGTCATAGGTTCTAATCCTGGATGTTCCACCTGTCTGCTGTGGGCCTTGGGCAAGTCACTTCACTTCTGTGGGCCTCAGTTACTTCATCTATAAAATGGGGATTAAGATTCTGAGACCTATGTGGGATGAGGACTGTGTCCAACCCAATTTGCTTTTATTCCTTCCAGCACTTAGTATAGTGCCGGGCACCTAGTAAGTGTTTAACAAAAACCACTATTATTATTATTATTACTTCGAGTGAAACAGCAATACGGAGGGCTGGGGGAATTTCTCGGTGCACGGATTGGGCTGCTGTCTACAGTTCTCCCTGCCTTTCAATCAATCAGTCAATGGTATTCATTCATTCAATCGTATTTATTGAGCGCTTACTGTTTGCAAAGCACTGTACCAAGTGCATATTTATTGAACACTTACTGTTTACAGAGCACTGTGCTAAGTCCTACAATTGAATGAGAACACAATACAATAACATTGATGGAAATTATCTCATACCTACAGTGAGCTTAAAGTCTTCCCGAAGTGAAGTAAAAGGTCATCGGTCTCCCCCTGCCCCCTTCATATTTTCAGTCTGGATAGCGCCATTATTATTAGTTTCTCTCCCCTACAAAATCTTCATCCTCTCAACTAGGCTTCTCATAAAGCTCTCCCTGTGTCTGCAAGGCCTAGCTCTTTGCAGATCCAACTATCTCAAGCCACCACTATGACTCAAACCCTTGCTGCCTCATTTTCCCTCTGTTCTCTGTCTCACTATCCCTCTGTCATGTAAGAAGAAAATTTTGTTCTATTTGTTCTGGTCACTGTATTCTCAGACCCTTTCTGCCCTTGTAGTAGTAGTAGTAGTTAGACTGTTAGCTCCACGTGGGACAGGAACTGTGTCTGATCTGATTAACTTGTACCTATTCCAGCGCTTTGTGTCAAACATTATTTTACATAGTTACTATCTATGAAGAGCCTGGAAGAAGTCATGAAATGTGCTGAAGTAACAATTGCCACAAAAATCCAAATTGTCAACTCTATGGTGTTTCCAGTAACAATGAATGGATCTGAAACCTGGATAGTGAAAGTGAAAAACGGGATAGAAAGAACATTGATTTTTTTGAAATGTGGTGTTGGAGAAGGCTTTTGCTATTGTCTTGGACTGCCCAAAAAAAACAAACAAATGGATTTTGGAGCTAATTAAACCAAAGTGGTCTTTGAAAGGCTAAGTGACTCGACTTGGATTAGCATATTTTGGTCACATAATCAGGAGGAATAATTCTCTGGAGAAGACGCTAATGCTAGGAAAAGTCCAGGGAAAACGTGGAAGAGGCAGACCGGCAGATAGATGAATAAGGACCATAACAATGATAAGTGGAAGAACTATTAGAATAGAAAATGATTGTAGATAGCCTGTCTGCCAGGAAAGCCATCTCCTACGATGGCTACATGGTCCACCTCTTTGTATCAATCAATCAATCAATCAATCGCATTTATTGAGTGCTTACTGTGTGCAGAGCACTGTACTAAGCGCTTGGGAAGTACAAGTTGGCGACATATAGAGATGGTGCCTACCCAACAGTGGGCTCACAGTCTAGAAGGAGGAAACAGAGAACAAAACAAAATATATTAACAAAATAAAATCAATAAAATAGATATGTACAAGTAAAATAAATAAATAAATAGAGTAACAAATACGTACAAACATATACATATATACAGTTGCTGTGGGGAAGGGAAGGAGACAAGGCGGGCAGATGGAGAGGGGAAGGAGGGGGAGAGGAAAGAGGGGGCTCAGTCTGGGAAGGCCTTCTGAGAGCTCACTGTGTGCACAGCACCGGACTGAGCGCTTGGGAGAGTACTAATAATAATAATCGTCATCATCATCATCAATCGCATTTATTGAGCGCTTACTATGTGCAGAGCACTGTACTAAGCGCTTGGGAAGTAAAATTGGCAACATATAGAGACAGTCCCTACCCAACAGTGGGCTCACAGTCTAAAAGCGGGAAACAGAGAACAAAACCAAACATACTAACAAAATAAAATAAATAGAATAGATACGTACAAGTAGAATAAATAAATAAATGAATAGAGTAATAAATATGTACAAACATATATACATATATAGAGGTGCTGTGGGGAAGGGAAGGAGGTAAGATGGGGGGATGGAGGGGGCGACGGAGGGGGAGAGGAAGGAAGGGGCTCAGTCTGGGAAGGCCTCCTGGAGGAGGTGACCTCTCAGTAGGGCCTTGAAGGGAGGAAGAAAGCTAGCTTGGCGGATGGGCAGAGGGAGGGCATTCCAGGCCCGGGGGATGACGTGGGCCGGGGGTCGATGGCGGGACAGGCGAGAACGAGGTACGGTGAGGAGATTAGCGGTGGAGGAGAGGAGGGTGCGGGGTGGGCTGTAGAAGGAGAGAAGGGAGGTGAGGTAGGAGGGGGCGAGGTGATGGAGAGCCTTGAAGCCCAGGGTGAGGATATTCTGCCTGATGCGCATATTGATTGGTAGCCACTGGAGATTTTTGAGGAGGGGAGTAATATGCCCAGAGCGTTTCTGGACAAAGATAATCCGGGCAGCAGCATGAAGTATGGATTGAAGTGGAGAGAGACACGAGGATGGGAGATCAGAGAGAAGGCTGATGCAGTAGTCCAGACGGGATAGGATGAGAGCTTGAATGAGCAGGGTAGCGGTATGGATGGAGAGGAAAGGGCGGATCTTGGCAATGTTGTGGAGATGAGACCGGCAGGTTTTGGTGACGGCTTGGATGAGAGAGGTGAATGAGAGAGCGGAGTAGAGGATGACACCAATGTTGCGGGCTTGTGAGACGGGAAGGATGGTAGTGCCGTCAACAGAGATGGGAAAGTCAGGGAGAGGGCAAGGTTTGGGAGGGAAGACAAGGAGTTCAGTCTTGGACATGTTGAGCTTTAGGTGGCGGGGCAGACATCCAGATGGAGATGTCCTGAAGGCAGGAGGAGATGCAAGCCTGGAGAGAGGGGGAGAGAGCAGGGGCAGAGATGTAGATCTGGGTGTCATCAGCGTAGAGATGATAGTTGAAGCCGTGGGAGCGAATGAGGTCACCAAGGGAGTGCGTGTAGGTTGAGAACAGAGGGGGACCAAGCACTGAACCTTGGGGAACCCCCACAGTAAGAGGATAGGAGGGAGAGGATGAGCCTGCAAAAGAGACTGAGAAAGAACGACCGGAGAGATAAGTGGCGAAGCAGGAGAGGACGGAGTCTGTGAAGCCAAGGTCAGATAGTGTGTTGAGGAGAAGGGGGTGGTCCACAGTGTCAAAGGCAGCTGAGAGGTCGAGGAGGATTAGGATAGAGTATGAGCCGTTGGATTTGGCAAGCAGGAGGTCATTGGTGACCTTTGAGAGGGCAGTTTCCGTGGAATGTAGGGGACGGAAGCCAGACTGGAGGGGGTCGAGGAGAGAGTTGGTGTTGAGGAATTCTAGGCAGCGCGTGTAGACACCTCGTTCAAGGAGTTTGGAAAGGAATGGTAGGAGGTATATGGGGCGATAACTAGAAGGTGAGGTTGGGTCAAGAGAGGGCTTTTTTAGGATGGGAGAGACATGGGCATGTTTGAAGGCAGAGGGGAAGGAACCAGTGGAGAGTGAGCGGTTGAAGATGGAAGTTAAGGAGGGGAGAAGGGATGGAGCGAGAGATTTCATGAGATGAGAGGGAATGGGGTCAGAAGCACAGGTGGCCGGAGTAGCACTTGAGAGGAGGGAGGAGAGCTCCTCTGAGGATACTGCTGGGAAGGATGGGAGAGTAGCAGAGAGTGTTGAGAGCCGGGGGGTTGGAGAAGGGGGGGAAGAGACTTTGGTGAGGTCGGACCTGATGGATTTAATTTTGTTAATGAAGTAGGAGGCCAGATCTTTGGGGGTGAGGAAAGGAGGAGGGGGAGGAACCGGGGACCTGAGAAGGGAGTTGAACGTACGGAAGAGCTGGCGGGGGTGATGGGCTTGGGTGTCAATAAGGGAGGAGAAATAGTTTTGTCTGGCAGAAGAGAGGGCTGAGTTAAGGCAGGAAAGGATAAACTTGAAGTGAACGAGGTTGGCATGGTGTTTAGACTTTCGCCAACAGCGTTCGGCAGCTCGAGCATAAGAGCGAAGGAGGCGGACAGTGGCAGTGATCTAGGGCTGTGGGTTAGTGGTACGAGAGCGGCGAAGGGAAAGGGGAGCGAGTGAGTCTAGCTGAGTAGAAAGGGTAGAGTTGAGAGCAGTAATCTGATCATCAAGACTGGGTAGAGAGGAGAGGGGTGTGAGGCGCTCAGAAAGATGGGTGGGGTCAAGAGAGCAGAGATCTCTGTGAAGGAGTAGTACGGATTTACAGGGGAAACGAGTGTGAGTGAGGAGGCAGGTGAGAAGATTATGATCAGAGAGAGGGATTTCAGAGTTGGTGAGGGTGGACATAGTGCAGCGGTAGGAGATGATGAGGTCGAGGGTATGACCAAGTTGGTGAGTGGGTGAGGTGGGGTGGAGGAAGAGGTTGGCAGCGTCAAGGAGAGATAGAAAGCGGGTGGCAGAGGAGTCGTTAGGGATATCCATGTGGATATTGAAGTCTCCGAGGATCAGAGTGGGTATGGAGAAGAAGAGAAGGAAGGTGAGGAAGGGGTCAAAGTCGTTAAAGAAGTTGGAAGTGGGGCCGGGAGGGCGGTAGATGACGGCTACAAGAATCTGGAGGGGGTGGTAGAGGCGAATAATGTGGGCTTCAAAGGAAGGGAAGGAAAGGGAAGGGGGAGGAGGGATAGTGCGAAAGCAAGATTGGGGGGCGAGAAGGAAACTGACACCTCCTCCTTTTCCGGTGAGTCTGGGGGACTCACAGGAATAATAATGGCATTTATTAAGTGCTTACTATGTGCAAAGCACTGTTCCAAGCACTGGGGAGGTTACAAGGTCATCGGGTTTTCCCACGGGGGGCTCACAGTCTTAATCCCCACTTTCCGGATGAGGTAACTGAAGCTCAGAGAAGTTAAGTGACTTGCCCAAAGTCACATAACTGACAATTGGCGTAGCCGGGATTTGAAGCCATGACCTCTGACTCCAAAGCCCGGGCTTTTTCCACTGAGCCATGATAACAGAGTTGGTAGACACGCTCCCTGCCTGCCACAAGCTTAAGGGAGATGTTATCCAAGAAAGGGGAATTGCTGAACTGAGCTTTTTTGTGAGGAGAACCCTTCTCCTCCAAACCGCTAACTTATCATTCACCTGTCGGAGCCTCCCTGTTGGATTCTCCAGAAAAACGTCTCCAGAGACCATAAAGATAAACCACGATTACTTCTTCACCATCTGATCGCCCTCGTCACTGAACGCCATATTTTTCGCCGCAGTACCACAATTATTCAGTCTTCCATTTGGACCGCAACTTTTGGCCCACGTTTTAAAGCCACGTTGCCAACTTTTCAACTTAATTACCCTCGTCGCCCCTCCTGCGCCGATTTTTACATCGAGATTCGTGTTCTTGATGGGCACTCCGATTACAGCCCAAGAATCAAATGGATTCCTACATGTGAATCCATCTTGCCTTCCCCTGAAAAGTCTCTAATAAGGGCCCCGTGATAAAAAAATAAAAACGCACAAATAATTAAATCGAACCCCAGGACATCCCTGAAGTACTCTAAACTGCCAAATCTTTGACTAAGCTGAATTTACTTCCCATCCAGAGGTTAGTTCTTTTCTTTTCAAAACTGAATGCACCAGTCTTTTCACTTCTGCTAAAAAAAACCAACCTCCTCTGGATATGAAGTGCGTAACCAGGTAAACGGCTGGGCTGACCCATTTATATTTGGTTTATAGCTGACGTTAGCCTTAGATTAATCTCTTGAGCATTTCAGACCATCCCCCCACTTCGATAGCAAAGTCACCGACCCCTGAAAATAAGCATATACAAATATGAAAACGTACACAGTACTCAGGGGAGAAAAACTGAATGTCGAATTAAAGGGAAAAACGGGGAGTGGGGGGGAGTACGAAGTAAATTTTTCTTATTTCAACTTAAAACCTGTTTTGAGGCCTGATGCTGTTGTAAAAGAATTTATCCGCAGATAAGAGGGCAGCATAGTTTATGACAACAATCTACCTAAAAACTCATTAAAGTCCTATCTCTTGGAGTGACATGCATTATCAGCAGAGATTAATCTGATGAGTCTTTAGGTGAGCTCCATTTTTAAAAATTCAATAACAGAGGGCTTTGTTGTCATCTGACGAAAATCAATTAGAGGTAGGTAAGGCCACAAAAAAACCTGACATCACTCATCACCAGCCCCCCGGGCAGCTGAAATGATTTGTCTTCCAAGCTTGGGTGATCAGGAGCTGTAGTCATATCGTGAGGAAATTAATTTCGTTTCTATATTCCGGACCCACTTCCCTTGTTCTGGAGGACCTACACACAAATTACTTTTAATCAAGGTTGATATGTTATTAATACCAAGGAGGATCTTTGAAGAATCATTTTTTGGGGGGACTCGACTCTGGCATTTTTCATCGGGGCTCACACTTCTTTGGAGAGACAGATTCCATCCTTCTCATTGTGATGTCTTATGACCATTACGTGGCCATCTGCAAACCGCTGCACTATTTTGATCATCATGAACAGGCGGGTGTGTGTCCTACTGGGGGGGTGGTCTGGGTAGTTGGCTTCTTTCATTCAATAATTCAGATTCTCTTCCTATTCTGGCTGCCCTTCTGTGGTCCCAATGTCATTCATCATTTTCTCTGTGACATGTACCCTGCGTTGGAACTCACCTTCACAGACACCCACGTCGTGGGCCTGTCAGTGGCTGCCAACGGTGGCCTGATCTGCACTCTCTGTTTCCTCATGTTTTTCATCTCCTACGTGGTCATCTTGAACTCCCTAAAAAGTTATGGTTCAGAGGGAAGGCGCAAAGCCCTCTCCACCTGTGGCTCTCACATCATGGTCGTCATGCTGTTCTTCATTCCCTGTATCTTCACCTGCAAGAGGCATGTCTCCACCTTCCCCATGGATAAAGCAGTGGCCATATTCTATGTTTTCATTACTCCCATGTTAAACAGCTTGATCTACGCCATGAGAAATGTAGAGGTGAAAAATGCCATGAGGAAGTTATGGAGCCAAATAATGACTTCAGGAGAGAAGTGAATCACTTTCTGAGAATTATGTTGTTCTTTTTTTTTAGTGGGAGAAGGAAGGAGCCAGCGGGTTCTTGAGATGCTTTAAGAGAAATCACTGTGGCTTAATCTCTTTAAGTCTTCCCTCTCATTATACACATTGTTTAAAAGACTGCTTTCAGTATATTCTAGGGGTAATTGGAATCCTCTTAAGCGAAGAATAGAAAGGAAAACAGATAATTTTGGTAAGTGGAAAAGCACTCAAGATTATCTACTCAATAATTGAAATCAATGTGTCCAGGATGACATAGTATTGACTTTATCCATGAAGGAGAAGAGAGAGTTTTATTGGGATTTGGATAGACTTGACACAGCAGAGCCAGCATTCTGTGATGAAGGAGGAGGAAGGGAAACCTTAGGGACCACCTTGACCTGGGAAAATCAGTAAGAATAGCCCAAGCCGTGGGCCCTGCATCAGCTTTTTAATCACCAAACTAGCCACCCACCCTCTTTCAGATGAGACAAAACCGGTCTTTAATATACTCCAACACAAACATAGCTCCTGATGGACAATATTACTCTTTGACAGTGAAACCTGAAAACTATTCAGATTATTGTTGCTATACACGATGTAGAATGCTTATCGGACCAACGGTAAGCACAATAATAATAATTACAAGAATAATGAAAATAATGAAAACTGTCGTATTTATTAAGTACTTACTATGTGCCAAGTGCTATACTGAGCCCTGGAGTAGACACAAGATAACCTGGATGGACAGTTTCAGTCCCATATAGGGCTCACAGTCCAATTAGGAGGGAGAACAGGTATTTAACCCACATTTTTCAGTTGAGGAAACTGAGGCACCATGAAGTTAAGCAACTTGACCAAGGTTACACAGCAAACAAGTGGCAGGATTAGAACTCATGTCGTCTGACTCCTAGGCCTGTGTTCTTTCTACTAGGCCATGTTACTTCTCCAAATCCAATCCAAATTTAGTTTAGCAATCTCATAAGGTACCAGAAATGTTAGTGAATTTGTCCAGATGGTTTGCTGTCCATCTTCTGGAGAATTCAAATACCTGCAAGAGGCTTAATGGTGACCTTCTGTAACCCTATCAGAGCAAGGGATACTGTGTGTCACTACCAACGACACCATCACTTATTTTTTATGTGAAATACTACCTTGGGAAGTATCTCAAATCTTATATACTCTATTACTTGGTCTCATCTGTAATTTAAATTGTAAGCTCGTTGAGGGCGGGGATCATGTATTATTTTCATTTTATATGACAAGCATCACGCATGACCTAGTGGAAAGAGCACTGGTCTGGGAGTCAGGCGACCAGAGGTTTAAACTCTTCTTCCACTTACTGTGTTACCTTGGGCAAGTTATTATTTTTTGTCGTATTTATTAAGCACTTACTATGTGCCAAGCACTGTACTAAGCACTGGGGGGTTACAAGATTATAATAATTATGGTATTTGTTAAGTGATTACTATGTGCCAGGCACTGTACTAAGCTCTGGGCACTATACTGTGCACTGGACTCAGTCCACGCCCCACATCGGGCTCATAGTCTAAGTAGGAGGGAGTAGGATTTGATCCCATTTTACAAATGGGGTAACTGAGGTATAGAGAAGTTCAATGACTTCTCCAATGTTATGCAGCACAGAAGTAGCAGAGCAGGATTAAAACCCAGTTCATCTGACTCCCAGGCCCGAGCTCTTTCATCTGGGCCATGTTGCTTCCCACTTAATTTCTCTGTACTTCAGTTTCCCCTTCTGTAAAAATGGGGAAAAAAGCCCTGTCCTCCTTCTCTCTTAGACTTGGAGCCCCATTTGGGACTGGAATTGTGTCTGATCTGCTTACACTGTGGTAATGTAAAGCAGAAGCTCCATACCATTGGCTTTAAAGCACACGATCACCTTACCCCCTTCCTACCTCATTTTGCCACTCTCCTACTAAACCCCAATGCACACACTTGGCTCCTTTAATGTCAACCTTCTCTTTCCATCTCGATCTCGCCTATCTCTCCACCAACTCCTCACCCATGTCTTCGCCAAGGCAAGCCACTTAACTTCTCTGTGCCTCATTTACCTCATCTGTAAAATGGGTATTAAGATTGTGAGCCCCACGGGGGACAACCTGATTACCTTGTATCTACCCCGGCACTTAGGACAGTACTTCGTACAAAGGAAGTGCTTAACAAATGCCATCATTATCATCATCATGTCCTAACTCTGGCCAAGAATGCCTTTCCTTTTCCTATCCAACAGACATTTACTCTTCCCACTGTAAAATCCTTATTGAAGGCACATCTCCTCCAAGAGGCTTTCCTTGACTAAACTCTCATTTCCCTCTTGACTTCCTCCCCTCATTCATCTCCTGACCTATCCCAAAGCACTTTTGTACAAAACCACAATTTATCTATTTATATTAATGTCTGTCTCCCCCTCTGGGCTGTAAGCTCAGTGTTCACAGGGAATGTGTCTGTTATATTGTTGTATTCTCCACCCCTGTTCCCTCTCCCTCCCTCCAGGCTCGTATCTCCTCCTGCCTTCAGGACATTTCCATCTGGATGTCTGCACGCCATCTAAAACTCAGCATGCCCAAGACTGAGCTCCTTATCTTCCCTCCCAAACCCTGTCCTCTCCCTGACTTTCCTGTCACTGTAGACAGCACTACCACCCTTCCTGTCTCACAAGCCGGCAACCTTGATGTTATCTTTGACTCTGGCCTCTAATTCACCCCACACATCCAATCAATCACGGGAACCTACCGGTCTCATCTCCACAACATCGCCAAAATCCGCCCTTTCCTCTCCATCCAACCGCTCCCTTGCTAATTCAAACTCTCATCCTATCCCAACTGGATTACAGCATCAACCTCCTTTCTGATCTCCCATCCTCCTGTCTCTCCCTACTTCAGTCTATACTTCACTCTGCTGCCAGACTTTCTTTGTTCAGAATCTCTCAGGGCATGTCACTTCCCTCCTCAAAAATCTCCAGTGGTTGCCTGTTAACCTTTGATTCAAGCAAAAGCTCCTCACTCTTGGCTTCAAGGCTCTCCATCACCTCACCCCCTCCTACCTCATCCCCCTTCTCTCCTTCTACAACCTAGCCTGCACATACGTCTCCCCAGCTGCTAATCTCCTCACTGCCTCGTTCTCGCCTGTCCCTCCATTGACCCTTGACCCATGTCCTTCCTCTGTCCTGGAATGACATCCCTCCACACATCCGCCAAACTAGCTGTCTTTGTTTCTCTCTTCAAAGCCGTACTGAGAGCTCACCTCCTCCAGAAGACCTTTCCTTACTGAGCCTCTCTTTTTTCCTCTCCTCCTCCTTGTCACCTCCCTATCGCCCTCTCCCTCCCTCTGCCCTACTCCTTTCCCGTCCCCACATCACTTGTATATATTTGGACATACTTATTACTCTATTCATTTTATTCGTACATATTTACTATGTTTATTTATTATGATGTGTATATAGCTATAACTCTATTCATTCTGATGGTGTTGACACCTGTCGACTTGCTTTGTTTTGTTGTCTGTCTCTCCCTTCTAGACTGTGAACCCGTAGCTGGGTAGGGACCATCTCTATATGTTGCCGATTTGTACGTCCCAAACACTTAGTACAGTGCTCTGCACACAGTAAGCACTCAAGACATACGATTGCATTAATGAATGAATGAATGTGTTGGTGTTGTACTCTCCCAAGCACATAGTACAGGGCCCTCAATACAGTTAGTGCTTAATAAATACTACTGATGGGTTGACTGATTTATTGCATCTACTCCAGTTTTTAGTATAATGCTTGTCACCCTAGTAAGTATTATTTTTTATAATTATTTTACCATCCCAAGTGCTTAGTACAGTGTTGTATCACATATCTATGACACCTATGTATATATATATCCTTATACTCAGTTGCTTCCCTTACCTGTAATTCACTTTAATGTTTGTCTCCCCCACTCTATTGCAAGCTTCTTGAGGGCAGGGATCATGTCAACCAACTGTATTGCGCTGTCCAATGTGCTTATCGCAGTGTGCTGTCCTCAGTAAATGCTCAATATATATGATTGATTGGTTGCTCTGTATACAGCAGACACTCAAGAAATGCTATTGATGAATTGATTGAAGAAATACTGGGCTTTACTGCTATGAAGATATCAAAGCTATTCCTTCGGTTTCCTCTAGACTGTGAACATGTTATGGGCAGGGAATGTGTCTGTTGTACTCTCCTAAACGCTTAGTCCAGTGTTTTGCACACAGTAAGTGCTCAATAAATACCATTGAATGAAGTGGTGAAAGTTCAGCTGCTGTTGCTTTATCGGGGCAAGTTTAGTGCACCTTCAAACGCCTAGTTAGGAAATATGAAATATTTTGCCCAATCAGAACTCCTGTAGGAGGTAATAGGCCGAAATCGGGCACGTGTCCACTAGCCAAATAGCTTGTTGCTTATTTCATGTCTTTTGGGCCTATGGATGCATTCATCCTTGTAGAATCTCTGCAGGCGTTACACACCAAAGCAGGATGGCATAGAAGATAGCAAATTCCCTGGGCACTGAGAAGCTCCTTAGTGAATTCAGCCAGTGGAGAAATAGCACTGTGAGAATTATGACGCTCTATTGTTGTTGCTGTTCAGAATGGATTAAGGCCATTCATATAATGGCATTCACCTCCTCATGAACATTTTCCGTAACGTGCTCTTCAAGGAAACAGAAGTGAAACTTCCCAAGGTCAGTTGAAATCCTCCAAATGAGGATATGAATGTTTTTTCCAAGTAAAATCCAATTTAATTATTTTTTTGGCAAACCCTCTTTAGAAGGAAGATTTGGTACCATTAGAGATACGGTCTTCATCAGACCCTTGTTTATGGAGTTGCCCTAGAGGTGAAAATAATTTTCTGAAAACTTCTCAGGATTGGAAGAAAGGCCTTCTAAAACTGGAGATTGAAAATCTCCTTTTCTGCTGTTTATGGTCTCCCAGAGCTATGGATGAGAGGCATTCCCTAAATCATCACCATGGCACAAAAAGGTATTAGGTAAAATGTAAACGTTTTTCCTGTATTAGGCCTGATAGCATGGTCTCCAAGACAAAACCAAGAATTGAGGCCACAGGGAAAGATTTATAGGTTAAGAAAGAATTATTAAAATAGTTCTTCCTAAATAGGGTGTAGCCTGCCCTTCCATTTGCAAGAAATTTTGTGTTTATCTATCAAAAGTATTTTGCCACCTAACCTACACAAAGCTAGAGGAATAACATCCCCATCTTTGGAAGTAGCAAGGATAGGTTTTTGTAGTTTGACTTGCCTTTTGAGTTTTAGTCTTCCAAATAATATGTCACATGTTTCTCTTCCCATTGAAACTAATTGAACAAAAACTGCTGAATATGTGTTTAGTGGTGTATGGCTGTTTAAAATATGTTGATATGAATATTTGTGTTCTCAGCCTCTTTGTGAAGTCACAACTGCAAAACTTCATGGTTGTCATGGCAGGTCTCAGGGAAATTAAAAATTGAGCTCAAGTATATTGATGGAGCTTTTTAGTAATAGACTGCAAGTTACACTGTATGAGAAAATTTTTCAGGTACGTTATGGACAATTCATATGTTTGTTGAATCTAACAAAGACATTCTTCACTCTTCTGTAAGATCACTGTGGGAAGGGTGTGTGTCACCTGCTTGTTATGTACTTTATAAGATTTTGAACAGGAAAGCTGAGTGTCCTAGGAGAAAGAGCACTGTTCCAGGAGTCAGAAGGCCTGGGTTCTAATCCCAACTTCATAACTTACCTTCTGTGTGACTTTGGACAAGTCACCTAACTTCTCTGTGCATCAGTTATCTCATCTGTAAAATGGGAATTAAGACAGTGAGCCCTGTATGGGACAGGGACTGTGTCCAATCCAATTATCTTTTATCTATCCCAGTACGTAATACATAGCCTGACACATAGTAAGTGCTTAACAAATTCCATAAAATACATAAAACCCCAAACAGGGCAATACACCCACGCTATTAGTGCTGCATTATCACTATTTTGTTCACTTGCAAAATGAATGAACAATGAAAATGAACAAAAATATATGAAAAGTTTAAAAATTAAGTTTGGCAAGGACTGTATGTTCTAAAACATTTAGACGGTATCAGCATTCAGGAACTGTTTAATGACAATACTAGAGCAACGTAGCAAGGAATATTTGTAACTCAGATACAAGTATTTCATTTGTCATATTTATAATCCAATCAATCATATTTATTGAGTGCTTTCTGTGTCCTGTCACTGTACTAAGCATTTGGGAGACTACAATATAACAGAATTGGTAGACAAGTTCCCTGTCCATAAGGCACAGACAGTCAAATAGCATTGTAGATAATCTGGTTGAAAGTCAATGCTTCATGCATTACCTTCTGGAAATTTTTTCTTGCTCTTGGCCAGAGACAGGAAAGCTTATAGTCTTGACTGAGCTGGCTATCTGAAAGTGAATTCAATGATGTAGCAAGGACATTGCACTAGGTTCCAGCTTAAATCTGGTTTTTATTTGCCCTCTAATTCCAGTTCAGCCATTGAGTTGCTGTTGTACCTCACTAGAAGCAGTGTCGCTCAGTGGAAAGAGCATGGGCCCGGTAGTCAGAGGTCATGGGTTCAAATCCTGGCCCTGCCACTTGTCAGCTGTGTGACTTTGGGCAAGCCACTTCAATTCTCTGTGCCTCAGTTACCTCATCTGTAAAATGGAGATTGACTGTGAGCCCCACATGGGACAATCTGATCACCTTCTATCCTCCCCAGCACTAGAACAGTGCTTTGCACATAGTAAGTGTTTAACAAATGTCATCATCATTATTAAGCCTCATTTTCCCCTTTGTAAATTGAAGAAGCTAAATAGAGTTCCATCTAAATCACACAGAGTTTTCAGGGAATAAACGAGATAATAGAAATGGAACCTTTGAAGTCCTACAAGGAGCGGCTCCGCTTGTATCTAAGACTTCCTCATTTGTAATTTTCATTATATTTGCAGGCAAAATGGCTCTCACTTTGGAGCTGACCGCCTCCAAAGGAAGAGATGGAATATAAAAGCAACGTGATTGAATTCATTCTCCAGGGACTTTCCCAGAATCTGGAGGTGCAGAAAGTGTTATCTGTAGTTTTTCTCATCATCTACATAGTGACTATAGTGGGGAACCTGCTCATTTTGGTAACAGTAAAAGCTAGCCAAAACCTACGCTCCCCCATGTACTTTTTCAATACCTACTTGTCCTTGATGGATGCCTTTTACTTTACTGCCACGGGCCCCAAGATGATTGTAGATTTACTCTATGAGAAGAAAACCATCTCCTTCATAGGCTGTATGACCCAGCTCTTTGTGAAACACTTATTTGCAGGTGCCGAGGTCTTTGCTCTGGTGGTCATGTCTCATGACTACTACATGGCTATTTGTAAACCTCTGCATTATATGACTACCATGAATCGGCGGACTTGTGGGCTGATGGGGGCTTTGACTTGGGTAGGAGGCCTTTGGCACTCAATGGCTCAACTTCTTTTATGTTCTGGTTGTCTTTCTGTGGCCCCAATGTCATCGTCCACTTTATCTGTGACAGGTACCCCCTGTTCATTCATTCATTCATTCATTGAATCGTATTTATTGAGCACTTACTTTGTGCAGAGCTCTGTACTATGCGCTTGGGAAGTACAAGTTGGCAACATATAGAGACGGTCCCTACCCAACAACGGGGTTACAGTCTAGAAGGGGGAGACAGACAACAAAACAAAACATGTGGACAGGTGTCAAGTCATCAGAATAAATAGAAATAAAGCTAGATGCACATCATTAACAAAATAAATAGAATAGTAACTACGTACAAGTAAAATAAATAGAATAATAAATCTGTACAAACATATATACAGGTGCTGTGGGGAGGGGAAGGAGGTAGGACGTTGGAACTCACCTTTACCAATACCTATGTCATTGGCCTATCAGTGGCTGCCAATTGTACGGTCATCTGTGTGATCATCTTTCTCTTGCTATTCCTCTCCTGTGCAGTTATCACAGGAGCCCTCTCGATCTGCAGCTCCCATATCACTGTGGTGGTCTTATTTTTTATCCCTGCATTTTCATGTGCATGAGGCCTGTATGCACCTGCTCCATAGAAAAATCAGTGACTGCATTCTGTACTATTATCACCCCCGTGCTGGATCCCTTAATCAACACTCTGAGAAATACAGAGGTAAAAAAATGCTATGAAGAAGTTCTGGAGGAGGAAAGCCACTTTAAATTGACAGAATAATAATAGTATTTGTTAAGCACTTGCTATGTGCAAGGCACTGTACTAGGCACTGGGATGGATATAAGCAAATGAGTTTGTGAAGAACCCAGAGTGAAAATAAGTTTATTCATACAGAGGACAAAAGGAGCAACAGAATCATTCATTCAATTGCATTTATTGAACGCTTACTGTGTGCAGAGCACTGTACTAAGCACTTGGGAAGTACAATTCAGCAACAAAGACAATCCCTGCCCACAATGGGGTTACAGTCTAAAAGGGAGGAGACAGACATCAAAACAAGTAAATAGGCATCGGTTCCAACATTATAGAGTTATAGATGTATACACATCATTAATAAAAATAAATAGAATTATATTCATAAATATGTACATATATACACGAGTGCTGTCGGGCGGGGAGGGGAATAGAGCAAAGGGAGCGAGTCAGGGCAATAGTGAGGGGAGGGGGGCAGAGGAAGAGGGGGGGCTTAGTCTGGAAAGACTTCTAATGCTTATTCTGTGTTCCAAGGGCACCTGAGCAAAGTGCAGATGTTTTTGATTTTGTAGCAATTTCTTCTGTTCATGCATCTCACCACCTGTCAATCCTGTTCCTGAATTTGGTTTGCAAGTCACAGCACAGATTTCTGAAAGCTTTATTCTTGTTTGAGTTCTCAGATGCTGCAAGATGCTGTTAGCACCATCGATATCTCATACCAAGCTACGCATAGCTCTTTAATTTCTGGATCATTTGTTTCACACCACTCTTGATGACTTCTCCTGGCTGTTGCCTGCGACAGCTTCACCGAGTTATTTCCAGTAACTGTGTTTGTTGGTGTTTGTGGTTTGATTTATTTTTTCAGGAGGGTTCCCAGTAGGATTCCTAGCTAGAACCTCCTAGAGTTCCTGGCTGCTTTCTTCTTCCTCTTGGAGTTCAGTGGTTTGGAGACCAGTTTTCGGTCAGTGTGAGTGTTGAGCATATGCGTCGATGGTCCAGCCAATGTTCTTCACCCTACGTGTTGGTTCCTGTCTGGACATCTCTGATGTCCCTCTCCTGCAGTATAATGGAGAAGGTACCAAGTGGCCTACAGGAATCTGACCATGAAGGTGAATTGTTTCTGAATATATCTGAAGAAGAGACATTTCTCTGTGGATTCAAGAAAGTTTCTTGTTTTTCATAGACTCAGAGGAGTGGAAAGGATCTCAGAGAGTACAACTTGGGCAAGTCTCTTCTAGGTGTCTCGGTTTTCTCAGCTGGAGAATCAATATTCATTCATTCAATTTTATTTATTGAGCGCTTACTTTTGCGGAGCACTGTACTAAACACTTGGGAAGTACAAATAGGCAACAAATAGAGGTGGTTCCTACCCAACAATGGGCCCACAGTCTAGAAGGGGGAGACACACAAAAAAACAAAACAAGTAGACACGTGTCAATACCATCAGAATAAATAGAATTATAGGTATATACACATCATTAATAATTTAAAGAGTAATACGTATGTACGAATATGCACATATATGTGCTGTGGGGAGGGGGAAGGGGTAGGGTAGAGGGAGAGAGGAGTGCAATGAGGAGGGGAGGAGGAGTAGAGGAAAAAGTAGGGGCTGAGTTTGGGAAAGCCTCCTGGAGGAGGTGCATTCTCAGTAGTGCTTTGAAGGGAAGAAGAGAGATAGTTTGGTAGATGTGTGGAGGGAGGGCATTCCAGGGCAGAGGTAGGACGTGGGCCAGGGGTCAATGGCGGGACAGGCAAGAATGAGGCACAGTGAGGAGGTTGGCGGCCAAGGAGCGGAGTTTACAGGCTGGGCTGTAGAAAGAGAGAAGGGAAGTGAGGTAGGAGGGGAGGAGGAGATGGAGAGCTTTGAAGCTGAGAATGAGAAGTTTTTGTTTGAGTGAAATGTTAATAGGCAAACACAGGAGATTTTTGAGGAGAGGAGTGGCATACCCAGGGGGTTTCTTTACAAAAGATAATCTGGGCAGCAGAGTGAAGTATAGAATTAAGTGGGGAGAGACAGGAAGATGGGAGATCAGAAAGGAGGCTGGTGTAGTAATCCAGTCAGGATAGGAAGAGAGATTGGACCAGCAGTGTAGCGGTTTGGATGGAGAGGAAAAGGCGGATCTTGGCGATGTTGCGGAGGTGAGACCGGCAGGTTTTGGTGATGGATTGGATGTGTGGGGTGAATGAGAGAGCAGAGTCAAGGATGACACCAAGGTTGCGGGCTAGTGAGATAGAAAGGATGGTGGTGCCATCTACAGTGACAGGAAAGTCAGGGAGAAGACAGAGTTTGGGAGGGAAGATAAGGAGCTCAGTCTTGGGCATGTTGAATTTGAGATGGCGGGCAGGCATCCAAATGGAGATGTCCTGAAGGCAGGAGGAGATACGAGCCTGGAGGGAGGGAGAGAGTACATAAGTGGAGATATAGATTTGGGTGTCATCAGCCTAGAGATGATATTTGAAGCCGTGGGAGCGAATGAGTTCACTAAAGGAGTGAGAATAGATGGAGAACAGAAGGGGATCAAGAACTGACCATTGAGGAACCCCTACAGAAAGGGGATGGGAGGGGAGGAGGAGCCCGCGAAGGAGACGGAGAATGAATGGCTAGAGAGATAAGAGGAGAACCAGGAGAGGACAGAGTCTGTGAAGCCAAGGTTAGATAGTGTGTTGAGGAGAATGGGGTGATCAACATTTTGAAAGGCAGCTGAGAGATCGAGGAGGATTAGGATCGAGTAGGAGCCATTGGACGTGGCGAGAAGGGGGTCATTGGTGACCTTTGAGCGGGCAGTTATGGTGGAGTGAAGGGTGTGGAAGCCAGATTGCTGGGGGTCCAGGATTCAGCCCCATATGGGATATAGACTGTGTCCGACTGATTAATTTATATCTACCTCAGCCCTTAGAGCAGTGCCTGACACATTCATTCATTCATTCATTCAGTTGTACTTACTGAGCACTTTCTTTGTGCAAAGCACTGTACTAAGCACTTGGGAGAGTACAATAGTAAGAATATAGTAAGTACTTAACAAATATCATAAAAATATCATCTTTCCCCATGCCTATGTACATGACCAAAATAAACTGGGGATAATATTAATAATAATGATGGTATTTGTTAAGTGCCTACTATGTGTAAAGCACTGTTCTAAGCGCTGAAGGACTTCTTAGACGCCCGGGACTCCGTTCCCGAGAGGCCCACCCGCCCGCCCGCAATCACACCGCGCGGCCTTGCTGCTCCCGGAGGGATCCTCTCCTCAGAGCGCCGCCATAGATGTCCGGGACTCCGTTCCCGAGAGGAAAGCCCTCCCGCCCGCCATCACACCGCTTGGCCCCCGCTGCTCCCGGGAGGATCCTCTCTCAGAGCGCCGCCATAGACGCCCGGGACTCCGTTCCCGAGAGGCCCGCCCGCCATAACACCGCATGGCCCGCGCTGCTCCCGGAAGGATCCTCTCCTCAGAGCGCCACCATAGACGCCCGGGGCTCCGTTCCCGTGAGACCCGTCCGCCCGCCATCACACCGCGCGGACTTGCTGCTCCCGGAAGTATCCTCTCTTCAGAACGCCGCCATAGACGCCCGGGACTCCGTTCCCGAGAGGCCCGCCATCACTCCGAGTGGCCCCCGCTGCTCCCGGAAGGCTCCCCTTCTCAGAGCGCCCCGATAGACGCCCCCGGCTTCCACCCCGCCCCGCCCACTTA
This sequence comes from Tachyglossus aculeatus, assembly GCF_015852505.1. Classification (NCBI taxonomy): domain Eukaryota; kingdom Metazoa; phylum Chordata; class Mammalia; order Monotremata; family Tachyglossidae; genus Tachyglossus; species Tachyglossus aculeatus. The sequence goes on from NW_024045090.1 coordinate 1,453,183, forward strand.
AGCGACCTTCCTTACAGTGCCCCCCATTCCGCCCCTTCCCGGTCCGGTCCTGACTAACTCTCCCCCCTGCCCCCCACCCCGGGAAAAAGGCCCTTGTTAGCACCATGTTACATTAACGACAACCTCATTCGCACCTACTCAGCCCTCCCATGCTATTTGACTGTTCGCTCCTCTCCCCAGATATCTCTGATCCCTGACCCCCCTTAACAGGCCCACCCTACTCCAGCACATAATAGTTTGTATCTGCTCTCTGTGAAGTCCTCTCCTCTGCCAGACAAAACTATTTCTCCTCCCTTATTGACACCCATACCCATGACCCCCGCCAGCTCTTCCGTACATTCAACTCCCTTCTCAGGCCCCCGGTTCCTCCCCCTCCTCCTTCCCTCACCCCCAACGATCTGGCCTCCTACTTCATTGACAAAATTAAATCCATCAGGTCCGACCTCACCAAAGTCACTTCCCCCCCTTCTCCAACCCCCCGGCTCTCAACACTCTCTGCTACTCTCCCATCCTTCCCAGCGGTATCCTCAGAGGAGCTCTTCTCCCTCCTCTCAAGTGCTATTCCGGCCACCTGTGCTTCTGACCCCATTCCCTCTCATCTCATGAAATCTCTCGCTCCATCTCTTCTCCCCTCCTTAACTTCCATCTTCAACCGCTCACTCTCCACTGGTTCCTTCCCCTCTGCCTTCAAACATGCCCATGTCTCTCCCATCCTAAAGAAACCCTCTCTTGACCCAACCTCACCTTCTAGTTATCGCCACATATCCCTCCTACCATTCCTTTCCAAACTCCTTGAACGAGTTGTCCACATGCGCTGCCTAGAATTCCTCAGCAACAACTCTCTCCTCGACCCCCTCCAGTCTGGCTTCTGTCCCCTACATTCCACGGAAACTGCCCTCTCAAAGGTCACCAATGACCTCCTGCTTGCCAAATCCAACGGCTCATACTCTGTCCTAATCCTCCTCGACCTCTCAGCTGCCTTTGACACTGTGGACCACCCCCTTCTCCTCAACACGCTATCTGACCTTGGCTTCACAGAATCCGTCCTTTCCTGGTTCTCCTCTTATCTCTCCGGTCGTTCTTTCTCAGTCTCTTTTGCAGGCTCCTCCTCCCCCTCCCATCCCCTTACTGTAGGGGTTCCCCAAGGTTCAGTGCTTGGTCTCCTTCTGTTCTCGGTCTACACGCAATCCCTTGGTGACCTCATTCTCTCCCACGGCTTCAACTATCATCTCTACGCTGATGACACCCAGATCTACATCTCTTCCCCTGCTCTCTCCCCCTCATTCCAGGCTCGCATCTCCTCCTGCCTTCAGGATATCTCCATTTGGATGTCTGACCGCCACCTAAAACTCAACATGTCCAAGACTGAACTCCTTGTCTTCCCTCCCAAACCCGGCCCTCTTCCTGACTTTCCCATCTCTGTTGACGGCACTACCATCCTTCCCGTCTCACAAGCCCGCAACCTTGGTCTCATCCTCGACTCCACTCTCTCGTTCACTCCTCACATCCAAGCCGTCACCAAAGCCTGCCGGTCTCAGCTCCGCAACATTCCCAAGATCCGCCCTTTCCTCTCTATCCATACCGCTACCCTGCTCATTCAAGCTATCATCCTATCCCGTCTGGACTACCGCATCAGCCTTCTCTCTGATCTCCCATCCTCGTGTCTCTCCCCACTTCAATCCATACTTCATGCTGTTGCCCGGATTGTCTTTGTCCAGAAACGCTCTGGGCATGTTACTCCCCTCCTCAAAAATTTCCAGTGGCTACCAATCAATCTACGCATCAGTCAGAAACTCCTCACCCTGGACTTCAAGGCTCTCCATCACCTCGCCCCCTCCTACCTCACCTCCCTTCTCTCCTTCTACAGCCCACCCCACACCTTCCGCTTCTCTGCTGCTAATCTGCTCACCTTACCTCGTTCTCGCCTGTCCTGCCATCGACCCCCGGCCCATGTCATCCCCCGGGCCTGGAATGCCCTCCCTCTGCCCATCCGCCAAACTAGCTCTTTTCCTCCGTTCAAGGCCCTACTGAGAGCTCACCTCCTCTAGGAGGCCTTCCCCGACTGAGCCCCTTCCTTCCTCTCCCCCTCGTCCCCCTCTCTTTCCCCCATCTTACCTCCTTCCCTTCCCCACAGCACCTGTATATATGTATATATGTTTGTACATATTTATTACTCTATTTATTTGCTTATTTATTTATTTATTTATTTATTTATTTATTTTACTTGTACATATCTATTCTATTTATCTTATTTTGTTAGTGTGTTTGGTTTTGTTCTCTGTCTCCCCCTTTTAGACTGTGAGCCCACTCTTGTGTAGGGACTGTCTCTATATGTTGCCAACTTGTATTTCCCAAGCGCTTAGTACAGTGCTCTGCACACAGTAAGCACTCAATAAATACGATTGATGATGATGATGATGAGGTAGATACAAGGTAATAAGGTTGTCCCACGTGGAGCTCACAGTCTCAATCACCATTTTACAGCTGAGGTAACTGAGGCACAGAGAGGTTAAGTGACTTGCCCAAAGTCACACTGCTGACAAGTGGTCGTGGCAGGATTAAAACCCATGACCTCTGACTCCTAATCCATAGGATCTGTGCCTCTGGAAAATATTAGGGAAGAATTCTCAGTCAGCACACTATTATGCTGCCTAGTGGCTCTCACTGTCAGGAAATTCTTTTTCAAAAGCAATTTAAATTTCTTAGGATGTCTTTGAGGCCTATCATCTTATTCTTTCCTCAGTGGATATCAAGAACAATTAATCACCAACCTGCATGTAAGAGCCATTCACATATTTCAAGAAAATAATTAACTCACCTCATTCTTCTCCCGTCTGAATAATCCTAGTTCCTTAGTCTTTCCTCATGGGCGTTTTGGTTCCTAAAGCTATGGCTTTATGTCACTCTTCTCAACTTTTCAAATGTTCCACATCCCCTTTTAAACGTGGAGGCCCAAAGTGCATTTCAATTAATCAATCAATCAATGATATATTTTGAGTGCTTTTTGTGTGCAGAGCACTAAGCGCTTGGGAGAGTACAATACCATGGATTTGGTAGAAGTGTTCCCTGCCCACAAGGGGTTTAAAGGCTGGGGGAGGGAGACAGGTATTAAAATAAAGTATGAATATGTACCTAAGTATTGTGGGCTGAGGGCACCGTGAAAATCATCTGCTTAAACCGTACAAATCTGAGTGCAAGTACAAAACAGAAAGGAGAGGATACAGGGGAAATGAGCGCTTAGTTGGGGAAGACCTCTTGAAAGAGTTACAATTTTAGCAAGGCTTTGAAGGTGGAGAGCCTGGTGGTCTGTCAGATTTTCAGGCCAGGCCAGAAAGATGATGTGAGCCAGAGGTTAGTGGCTAAATAGGTGAGGTTGAAGTACAGTGAGAAGTTGGGTATTAGAGGAGCAAAGTGAGTGGACAGGGCTGTAGTAGGAAATTAGTGCCTCTAACACATATCCACATGGAAGACCAGCTGTTATCTTAAACTCAACATATCTAAAACTGAACTTATCTTAATTCCCCAATCCACTCGTCCACTCACCATTTTCATAACAGTTGGCAACACCACCGTCCTCCCCATCTTTGAAGCCTGCAATCTTGACAATGTCCTGACCCCTTTCTCTTCCATCTCTCAGATTCACTCCTGACATTTTCCTGCTATTACATTTCCCAAATCTGCACCCTTCTTTCACCAAAAATTGGCCAGCAGCCTGGTCCTAACACCTGAGAAATCCTGGCTAGACTGCTGCATCATCCTCCCCACAAATCTCCCTCTGTCTGACCAGGCTCTAGCCTCTCTAGTCTGTACTTCACTCTGCTTCCCAGATATTTTTCTGCATGTTTCTTCACTCCCAATAAACTATGAGTACCTGTTCGTCTCCACATCAAGCAACACCTTCTGACCATTTGTGTAAGGCTCTATTCCTGCTCTGGCCTTTTTATGATAATGATATTTGTAGTATTTATTAAGTGCTTACTATGTGCCAAGCACTATACTAAGTGCTGGGATGGATTCAAGCACATCAGGTTGGACACCGTCCCTTGTCCCACGTGGGGCTCACAGTCTCAAACACAGATGAGGTAACTGAGGCACAGAGAATTTAATAGACTTGCCCAAAGTCACACAACAGACAAGTGGCAAAGTCGGGATTAGAACCCATGACCTTCTAACTCCTAGGCCCGTGCTCTATGTCATACGGCTTATTTTATCAAGACTCCTGCTCTGGTACGCCCCAGCCTGAGCTTTACATTCCTTCCAAGAGAATCTGCACCTGGGAAGATGCTGATTGTGAGGGCACCTGAGAGTGTTTCTGTTCCTTCAGAAGATAACTAATTGTTTTCACCTCCATGAAGTTTATTTAAGAAAAATTCATTCTCCTACCTCTTTCTTGGCTACCTGTTGAATATTGTGTATGTCTCAGGATATTTTTGGTGTATTTTAATCTTATCAGTATTTATGCAATTTGCATTCATTTGGATGAATTTCAACCACAGCCTTGTTTTAAAACTAGTCTTCCCAGAGGTCACAAGGGCCAATTCGGGGAAGATACATCTGAAAGTATCCTCCTTGATCAAGTTAACTGTGGTCAAAACCCATCTGGAGCATTCCAGTGGATATTAGTTTTATAAAAAAGATTTTACTTGAGGGGTTTCACTGACAAAACAGGATTCTGTTTTACTTTATTCATCCCTTTTTCTATTGGCATCAAGAGGACATGGACTGGACCACTTCCTTGGGTGAGAAGAAATTTGGTAAATTCTCAAAAACGTGAATCAAGGATGACGAAAATAGTGCAGCACTTATGAACATACCTTTTAAATTATATATTATAAATTATGTATTTATATTAATGTCTCTCTCCCCGTATAGACGGTAAGCTCACTGTGGGTAGGGGACATCTTTGCCAACTCTGTTGCATTTTTCTCTTCCAAGCACTTAGTACAGGCTCTGCACATATTAAGTGCTCAATAAATACCATCATTAATGATGATGATGATGATGATTAATGAAAAGGCCAGTATATCTTTGGGGAAATTTGCTTAGATGAAAAGCAGCGTGGCTCAGTGGAAAGGGCCCGGGCTTTGGAGTCAGAGGTCATCAGTTCAAATCCCGGCTCCGCCACTTTTCAGCTGTGTGACTTTGGGCAAATCACGTAACTTCTCTGTGCCTCAGTTATCTCAACTGTAAAATGGGGACTAAGAGTGTGTGCCCCCTGTGGGACAACCCAATCACCTTGTAACCTTCCCAGCGCTTAAAACAGTGCTTTGCACATAGTAAGCACTTAATAAATGCCATTATTATTGTTATTATTATTATTGTTATCAATCATTTATCATGCACACCCTGGAAGTACATAGGGGAGACACTGTTACATTGTGCTCTCCCAAGTGTTTAGCATGGTGCTCTGCACACAGTAAGTGCTCAATAAATACAAATGAATGAATGAATGACTTTCTCCTCCAGTCCCCTTATGCCTGGACACGAGAAAATCCGTGCCCATTTCTGTCTTTTGTGTTTACTTGGCTATCACTGTCAATTGAATATTGATCCCAGCCATATCCCATCAGAGGCTAAGTTATCAGCTGTAAAGCTTTAGGGATTCTGCCATCCCAGTTGTGATTCTGTTCTGTATTTCTCGAGAACGTGGAGTTACACACTTGAAAAATGGCTGGAGCAATTCCTCTCTCACTTCCAGGAGCTGTGTGAACTAATAATCGTCGTAATCATAATGGTCTTTGAGTCCAAATTACAACTGCATATATATCTATATATCTACATATTAGATAGATAGTAGTTAGATTTTATTGAATGTGCAAGAGAACAGAACGAAGGATCATTTACTAGAAAGAGGAAACGAACTTTTGTTTCATGGGTCTAGTGTCAGAATCTTGCTCAAGTTACTTGTAAAATGGAGATAGCGGTGACTCATTGCTGCCTCTCAAAAAAGTACCAAGAATAAGTGTCCTGAGCTACTTAAAGCAAGATGTTAAAAACATTAAAATATCCACTTTCATAATAACTGCCTTTTTAAACAGAATTTTCCAAATGATTAAGTTTGCTATTTTGGATCAATCACTGATATTTATTGAGTGCTTACTCTTTGCAGAGCACTGTACTAAGCTCTTGGGAGAGTATACTACAACAGGGTTGGAAGACATGAACTTCCAGTCTAGACAATCTGCCCTTCAGCAGGTACTTCTGGGTGTGAATTATACCTATAATAATCCATCATCCCCATCCCTCTCCACCTGAACCCCAGGATCTGCCTCCTCTCAGGTTGCTGCTTCCACAAAAGGAGAGGTTTTGGCATTCAATGCTTCAGTATTCCACCCGGGACAAATTAAGCTCTAGCTAAAAAGTCATAAAAGGGGCAGATTCAGGAGGGACATAAACGTTTCCTCCAACACTTTACCAAAACAAAACCCAGTGTTGATCAATCAATCAATCAATCAATCGTATTTATTGAGCGCTTACTATGTGCAGAGCACTGTACTAAGCGCTTGGGAAGTACAAATTGGCATCACATAGAGACAGGCCCTACCCAACAGTGGGCTCACAGTCTAAAAGGGGGAGACAGAGAACAGAACCAAACATACCAACAAAATAAAATAAGTAGGATAGAAATGTACAAGTAAAATAAATAAATAAATAAATAAATAGAGTAATAAATATGTACAACCATATATACATATATACAGGTGCTTTGGGGAAGGGAAGGAGGTAAGACGGGGGGATGGAGAGGGGGACGAGGGGGAGAGGAAAGAAGGGGCTCAGTCTGGGAAGGCCTCCTGGAGGAGGTGAGCTCTCAGCAGGGCCTTGAAGGGAGGAAGAGAGCTAGCTTGGCGGATGGCCAGAGGGAGGGCATTCCAGGCCCGGGGGATGACGTGGGCCGGGGGTCGATGGCGGGACAGGCGAGAGCGAGGTACAGTGAGGAGATTAGTGGTGGAGGAGCGGAGGGTGCGGGCTGGGCAGTAGAAGGAGAGAAGGGAGGTGAGTTAGGAGGGGGCGAGGTGATGGAGAGCCTTGAAGCCCAGGGTGAGGAGTTTCTGCCTGATGCGCAGATTGATCGGTAGCCATTGGAGGTTTTTGAGGAGGGGAGTAATATGTCCAGAGCGTTTCTGGACAAAGATAATCCGGGCAGCAGCATGAAGTATGGATTGAAGTGGAGAGAGACACGAGGATGGGAGATCAGAGAGAAGGCTGGTGCAGTAGTCCAGACGGGATAGGATGAGAGCTTGAATGAGCAGGGTAGCGGTTTGGATGGAGAGGAAAAGGCCGATCTTGGCAATGTTGCGGAGCTGAGACCGGCAGGTTTTGGTGACGGCTTGGATGTGAGGGGTGAATGAGAGAGCGGAGTCGAGGATGACACCAAGGTTGCGGGCTTGTGAGACGGGAAGGATGGTAGTGCCGTCAACAGAGATGGGAAAGTCAGGGAGAGGACAAGGTTTGGGAGGGAAGACAAGGAGCTCAGTCTTCGACATGTTGAGCTTTAGGTGGCGGGCGGACATCCAGATGGAGATGTCCTGAAGGCAGGAGGAGATGCGAGCCTGGAGGGAAGGGGAGAGAGCAGGGGCAGAGATGTAGATCTGGGTGTCATCAGCGTAGAGATGATAGTTGAAGCCGTGGGAGCGAATGAGGTCACCAAGGGAGTGAGTGTATATTGAGAACAGAAGGAGACCAAGCACTGAACCTTGGGGAACTCCCACAGTAAGAGGATGGGAGGGGGAGTAGGAGCCTGCAAAAGAGACTGAGAAAGAACGACCGGAGAGATAAGAGGAGAACCAGGAGAGGACGGAGTCTGTGAAGCCAAGGTCAGATAACGTGTTGAGGAGAAGGGGGTGGTCCACAGTGTCAAAGGCAGCTGAGAGGTCGAGGAGGATTAGGACAGAGTATGAGCCGTTGGATTTGGCAAGCAGGAGGTCATTGGTGACTTTTGAGAGCGCAGTTTCCGTGGAATGAAGGGGACGGAAGCCAGACTGGAGGGGGTCGAGGAGAGAGTTGTTGTTGAGGAATTCTAGGCAGCGCGTGTAGACAACTCGTTCAAGGAGTTTGGAAAGGAATGGTAGGAGGGATATGGGACGATAACTAGAAGGTGAGGTGGGGTCAAGAGAGGGTTTTTTTAGGATGGGAGAGACATGGGCATGTTTGAAGGCAGAGGGGAAGGAACCAGTGGAGAGTGAGCGGTTGAAGATGGAAGTTAAGGAGGGGAGAAGGGATGGAGCGAGAGATTTCATAAGATGAGAGGGAATGGGTTCAGAAGCACAGGTGGCCGGAGTAGCACTTGAGAGGAGGGAGGAGAGTTCCTCTGAGGATACCGCTGGGAAGGATGGGAGAGTAGCAGAGAGTGTTGAGAGCCGGGGGGTTGGAGAAAGGGGGGAAGAGACTTTGGGGAGGTCGGACCTGATGGATTTAATTTTGTTAATGAAGTGGGAGGCCAGATCTTTGGGGGTGAGGGAAGGAGGAGGGGGAGGAACCGGGGGCCTGAGAAGGGAGTTCAATGTACGGAAGAGCTGGCGGGGGTGATGGGCATGGGTGTCAATAAGGGAGGAGAAATAGTTTTGTCTGGCAGAAGAGAGGGCTGAGTTAAGGCAGGAAAGGATAAACTTGAAGTGAACGAGGTTGGCATGGTGTTTAGACTTTCGCCAGCAGCGTTCGGCAGCTCGAGCATAAGAGCGAAGGAGGCGGACAGTGGCAGTGATCCAGGGCTGTGGGTCAGTGGTGCGAGAGCGGCGAAGGGAAAGGGGAGCGAGCGAGTCTAGCTGAGTGGAAAGGGTAGAGTTGAGAGCAGTAATCTGATCACCAAGACTGGGTAGAGAGGAGAGGGCGGCGAGGTGGGGTGTGAGGCGCTCCGAAAGATGGGTGGGGTCCAGAGAGCGGAGATCTCTGTGAGGGAGTAATACGGATTTACAGGGGAAAGGAGTGTGAGTGAGGAGGCAGGTGAGAAGATTATGATCAGAGAGAGGGATCACAGAGTTGGTGAGGGTGGACACAGTGCAGCGGTAGGAGATGATGAGGTCGAGGGTATGACCAAGTTGGTGAGTGGGTGAGGTGGGGTGGAGGAAGAGGTTGGCAGCGTCAAGGAGAGATAGAAGGCGGGCGGCAGAGGAGTCGTTAGGGATATCCATGTGGATATTGAAGTCTCCGAGGATCAGAGTGGGCATGGAGAAGGAGAGAAGGAATGCGAGGAAGGGGTCAAAGTCGTTAAAGAAGTTGGAAGTGGGGCCCGGAGGGCGGTAGGTGACGGCTACAAGAATCTGGAGGGGGTAGTAGAGGCGAATAATGTGGGCTTCAAAGGAAGGGAAGGAAAGGGAAGGGGGAGGAGGGATAGTGCGAAAGCGACATTGGGGGGCGAGAAGGAAACCGACACCTCCTCCTTTTCCGGTGAGTCTGGGGGAGTGGGAGAAGAAGAGACCTGCACTGCAGAGAGCAGCAGAAGAGACCGTGTCGTCCGGCGACAGCCATGTTTCAGTTAGGGCGAGGAGGAGTAGAGAACTGGAAAGGAAAAGGTCCAGGATGAAAGGGATCTTACTTAAAACGGAGCGGGGGTTCCAGAGGCCACACTTGGCAGCAGCTGTCGAGGGTGGGGAGGGAGGGGGAAGGGTGCGAGGGGTGGGGAGGGTTTGGATTGGGATGAGTTGGCGGGGGCCTGGGCGGGGAGAGTGGGAAGGGGGTTGGCGATGGGAAAGGAGAACTATGATGGGGTGGGGGCGGGGAGAAGGGGAGGAGGGAGGCCGGGAGGGAGAAGCGGAGGACCTGCGCTGGTACAGAGGAATCCTTGGTAGGGGGTGAGGGGGAGCGGTCTTGGTGGGTGAGAGGGAGGGAAACAGCTGGGTGGGAGAGGGGAAGGGGAAGGTGAGGAATGGGAATGGCAGTTGGGAGCAAGGGAACTGAAAGTTCATGGTGAGGTCAGCAGGGCGAGTGACAGTACCGCGGGGGGTTAACAATTGAGATGCAGAAGCAATAAAACAGTAGCAATGATAAAAGTAGGCGATGGCATCACAGGGTGTAGTTGAGCAATCAATATGCTATGGCAATAATAGAATTGGCAGACTTTGATGCCACAGAGAGCAGATACAAACTATTAAGAGCTGGAGTAGGGTGGGCCAGTTAAGGGGGGTCAGGGAGCAGAGATACCTGGGGAGGGGAGCGAACAGTCAACTAGCATGGGAGGGCTGAGGAGGTGTGAATGAGGTTGTCGTTAGTGTAACATGTAACATGGTGCTAACATGGTGCTAACAAGGTGCTAACAAGGGCTTTTTACCTGGGGGCGGGCGGGGGGAGAGTCAGTCAGGACCGGACCAGGAAGGGGGGGGGATGAGGGGCACTTTACGGAAGGCCTCCTAAGTGCGGGGTGGAAGCAGGGGGGGCGTCCGTGGGGGCGCTGAGATGGCGGGAGGGTGGGCGGCCGGGCCTCTCGGGAACGGAGTCCCGGGCGTCAATGGCGGCGCTCTGAGGAGAGGAGCCTTCCGGGAGCGGCAAGGCCGCGCGGTGTGATGGCGGGCGGGCCTCTCGGGAACGGAGTCCTGGGCGTCTCGCGGTGTGATGGCGGGCCTCTCGGGAACAGAGTCCCGGGCGTCTATGGCGGCGCTCAGAGGAGAGGATCCTTCCGGGAGCAGCAAGGCCTCGCGGTGTGATGGCGGGCGGGCCTCTCGGGAACTGAGTCCCGGGCGTCTATGGCGGCAGATTCCCCATTTGAGGCTCTCAGCTGAGCAATGCCAGTTTCTCTGGGTAGCACAATTTTCCCATCGGAACTAAATGTAAACAGCTGCAGCTCCAAGAGCCAAAACTTAGGTTGGAAGTTGATACACTTTGGCCAATGTTCTAAACAGAGGAGATTAGTCATTCCTCTGAGAGAGTGAAAATTGGTTTTTAACTAGGTCTCTTAACTTCGATCAAGATTAAATATCTGTTGTGAGGAGATGGTTAGAGAGCTGATGGTGACAAAAAGCAGATTGAGCTTGCCATGCTAGCAGAGTTTTGACTCCAAATGGCAGGGCAAGCTTCCCCCTGTTTTCTGAGGACAGGGAGACGTACCAGGTTCTGGTCAGACCTGCAGGAAACAACTGGATACAGGAGACACTTAGATCCACTTAGCACACAACGTTCTTTGAAGTCAGTGCCTGAATTGAATGCTGATCTTGACTGTCTATTCTGAAGGTGGACTGGTGCATTACAAGCTGAAGTTGTGCAGTACCTGAGAGAGTCAGAGCTGGAAAGAAAAACCATTTCAGACACAGGACATAATCTACTTTCAGAATGCAGCAAATGTAAGATTTGAATATTGGCTTATGTATGTTTTTTATTTCTCAAAAACAACTCACAATTGTTTTCTTTGTCTTAAATCAATGCTTTGCAAATGCTATCAACTTTGCTGTTGTCATTCTGTTGTTAAAGTGTGAATATCATTATTAATTGTCTTAATGGACATACCCATGGCCGGCTGTAACGTACAGTAACCTCAACTGTAAAACAGTTACCTCATCTGTAAAATGGGGATTGAGACTGTGAGCCCCTCTTGGGACAGGGACTGTGTCTTACCCAATTTGCTTGCATCTTCCCCAATGCTTACAACAGTGCTTGGCACATAGTAAGCACTCAGCATAGTCCCTCTCCCATATGGGCCTCACAGTTTCAATCCCCATTTTACAGATGAAGCAAATGAGGCCCAGAGAAGTGAAGTGACTTGCCCAAGATCACACAGAAGACAAGTGGCAGATCTAGGATTAGAACCCATGACCTATTGCTCCCAAGCCTGTGCTCTATCCATTATGCCAAGATGCTCCTCATCCCACTTTTAGCCCCCTAGCAGTTACGTACATATCCATAATTTATTTATCTATTTCAATGTCTGTTTCACTACATAGACTGTAAACTCCTTTTGGGCAGGGAATGTGTTTACCAACTCTCTTGTGTTCTCCCAAGCACTTAGTACAGTTCTCTGCACATAGCATAAGTGCTTAATTAATATGTGATTGATTAATAGATTGAATGAGTAGTACTTTCTTACATTCCTAATTTCCCCTTCATCATCCCTATGTCCCTCTAGGAAATCATTGTCATCTGTTCATCCACACATTAATTCCAACCTCCTGAACCTACTAATATTTTCCACTAGCATTTCTTCCTGTTACAGTGAACAGTTACAGAGACGTAGTTTGGCCTGTGGACAGAGCATGGTTCTTGAGTCAGAGGACCTGGGTTATAATCCTGACCCTGCCACATGTCTGCTGTGGGACCTTGGGCAAGTAGCTTCACTTCTCTAGGCTTCAGTTACCTCATCTGTAAAATGGAGATTAAGACTGAGCTCCATGTGGGACATGAACTTGTCCAATCTGATGAGATTGCCAGTGCTCAGTATCGGGCCTGGAACGTGGTAAGTGCTTAAAAAATATCATTAAACAAAACAAAGTACAGTGAAGTTGAAATGCTCATTACTGCCGAGTGAAATGTTTACTTTCATTTGGTTTGAACCGTTCTCCCAAAGCTTTGTCACCTTATCCTCATGTGGTGTTATTCGCTCCCCCCTTGTAGACTGTAAACCCGGTGTCGGCAGGGATTGTCTTAATTGCTGAATTGTACTTTTCAAGGGCTTAGTACACTGCTCTGCACATAGTAAGCGTTCTATAAATATGACTGAATGAATGAATGACTACCAATTCTAGATTTGCTCTGTCTGCAGCCTTCATTAGTTTCTTGACTTTGGTCACACCACCTTTTAGATTTGAACCTGAATACTTAAATTCTATCTTCACAATAAAGCTTTGTCACCCCTGGATCATCTCTGTTGCTCTTCTCTGGTTCTTCTCCCGCCCCACTTTATCTTAAAATAGAGCAACCGGATCACAAATCAACAATTACTTTGAGATCACTTCCCTGAACCATGCTTGGTAGGTCTGAGTCCATTATCATATAATTGTAATTGTTTCTTCCGAGGTGGATCAACATTTCCTTAGCTAAGATTGCTCTCCCTTTAAAATACATTAGCCATTCTATAGACTAGTAAAATATCTGCCACCATCTTTTTCTCCCCTGTTGCAGTATAAACAAGGCTAAGAATATTTCCGACAGAAATACTACTCTGATACACCTTTACGTAAACAACCTAGTGTTTTTGGGCACCTTAAAAATGGTTCACTGTCTTTTCAAATATGTATATATCCTCTAGATTGTGAGCTCATTGTAGGAAGGAACAGGTCTACCAGCTCTGTTATGTTATAATCTCCCAAGTGTTTAGTATTGTGCTCTGTACACAGTACGCACTCAATAAATATGATCTGAGTGATCAATGCCCAGTTTTTCTCTCTCTTATTTTTCTGTAATTTTCTTTGTGTCTGACCACCCCACCACCACCACCACCCAGTCGCCACTAGGCTATGAGTGCCTTGAGAGTGAAGATTATGTTTTAGAAATCTGTTATTTTGTCCCAAACATTTAGCAGAATGGTCTGCACAAGGAAGTGCTCAACAAATACTTTTGATTGATTTATTGATTACCTACTGTCAGATAGTGATGGGAATGCCTTTCAAGTCCAGCCCGTATAGATTATTGTTTGTCTGGATTTTTGACTATCTGGATTGTATTTAGCTCTGAATGACCAGAGACACAGTATGGCCTAGTGGATAGAGCACGAGTATGGGAGTCAGAAAGACCTGGGTCCTAATGCTGGCTCCACCACTTGCCTGCTGTGTGACTTAGGGTAAGTCACTTCACTTCTCTGTATCTCAGCTACCCCATTGGTAAAATCAATCAATCAATCAATCATATTTATTGAGCGCTTACTGTGTGCAGAGCACTGTACTAAGCGCTTGGGAAGTACAAGTTGGCAACATATAAAGACAGTCCCTACCCAACAGTGCACTCACAGTCTATAAGGATTAAGACTATGAGCCACTTCTGGGACATGGACTGTGTCTAGGAGGTCTTCCCAGACTGAGCCCCCTCCTTCCTCTCCCCCTCTCCATCCTCCCTGCCCTACCTCCTTCTCCTCCCCACAGCACCTGTATATATGTTTGTACAGATTTATTACTCTTTTTATTTTACTTGTACATATTTACTATTCTATTTATTTTAATTAGTTAATATTTGTTGTTGTTGTTGTCTGTCTCCCCCTTCTAAACTGTAACCCCATTGTTGGGTAGGGATCGTCTCTATATGTTGCCAACTTGTACTTCCCAAGCGCTTAGTACAATGCTCTACACACAGTAAACGCTCAATAAATACGATTGAATGAATGAATCTGATTAACTTGTATCTCAGAACACAGTAAGTACTTAGCAAGTTCCATAAAAAGGATCCAGTTTATGTGAAGTTTTACTGTAATGCACATTCATATATTTTTATATTTGTGGTACCTCCTTGTTAGATGGAAAACTCTTCAAGGACAGGCAGTGAGTTTTCTCCTCCCTTGTCTTCTGAATAGAGCTGATACTTAAATACTCAATCAGTGCTGCTATGTGACTGTGTGATTAGAAGAGTTGAAACCTGGAGATCCCTTTCAGAGTAATCTTTCTTGAAATCTGTCAAAACTTCAACAACAGAGAACCCTCAAATGTCTTCTTATTTGGTCACTATGATGCCAATGTGGATTAGATTTTTATTTTCTTTCCTGATAAACCAACTCTAACCCATGTCCTTCATGGAAAAGATGGAGAAAAAAAATAATGTGACCGAATTCATCCTCCTGGGTTTTACCCAAAGTCCGGAGATTCAGAGAACATTCTTTGTCATTTTCCTCTAATCCTCTCTAGTCACTGTGGTGGGGAATCGGCTCATCGTCATAGCCATAAAGGCTAGTCAAACTCTGGGCACCCCCATGTACTATTTTCTGGCTTATTTGTCCTTCACAGATACCTGCTATACATCCTGTGTGGATCCTGTGTGCAGGAGAAGAAAACGATCTCCTTCAATTACTGCATGTTGCAGCTATTTGCAGGTCATTTGTTCGCCGGTGCCGAGATGGTCCTCCTCATGGCGATGGTCTACGACCTATACGTGGTCATCTGAAAGCTCCTGCACTACATTGCCATCATGAGTCAGCGCGTATGTGGCCTGCTGGTGGGAGTGGCCTGGACAGAGGGCTTCCTTCCCGCAACTATCCAGCTCCTCTTCATGGTCGAATTGCCATTCTGTGGCCCCAACGTGATCGACCACTTCACCTGTGACTTGTTACCTTTGTTGAAGCTTGCTTGCACTGACACCCAGATCTGCGGTCTGATGGTCATGGCCGAATGTGGGGCAATGTGTATATTAAGTTTTCTTCTACTGGTCTTTTCTTACATCGTCATCTGGAGCTCCCTGAGGACTCACAGTTCTGCAGGGAGACAGAAAGCCCTCTCTACCTGTGTTTCCCACATTGCCATAGTCGTTTTGTTCTTCTTTCCATCTATTTTCATGTACTTGAGACCCGTGTGCACTCTTCCTGTGGACAAGTCGTTGGCCATATTTTACATTATTGTCAGCCCCATGTTGAAACTCATCATCTACACTGTGAGAAGAACAGAGGTGAAAAATGCCATGAAGAAGCTGTGGAGCAAGAAAGTGAAATGAATTCTTTCATTTATGCAAATGTTTGGGTGACAAGAGGGAGACTACGAAGGGGACAGGAATTGTTTGTCGGGTCCAGATTATCTGGGGCATGAACATAAAAGTCTGGGCTGATTTTGGGCACAGATACAGGGGGCATAACAAATAAACTCAAATCTCTGAATGGAGGCTGGGTTGTTCATTCATTCATTCATTCAATCATATCTATTGAGTACCTACTGGGTGCAGAGCACTGTACTAAGCGCTTGGGAAGTACAAGTTGGCAACATATAGAGAAGGTCCCTACCCAACAGCGGGCTCACAGGCTAGAAGTGGGAGACAGACAACAAAATAAAACATATTAACAAAATAAAATAAACAGAATAAATATGTACAAGTAAAATGAATAAATTAATAGAGTAATAAATACGTACAAACATATATACATATGCACAGGTGCTGTGGTGAGAGGAAGGAGGTAAGGTGGGGGGACGGGGAGGGGGAGGACGGGGAGAGGAAGGAGGGGGCTCAGCCTGGGTAGGCCTCATGGAGGAGGCCTCGACCTCTCAGCTACCTTCGACACTGTGGACCACCCCCTTCTCAACACGCTATCCAACCTAGGCTTCACAGACTTCGTCCTCTCCTGGTTCTCCTCTTATCTCTCCGGTCGTTCATTCTCAGTCTCTTTTGCAGGCTCGTCCTCCCCCTCCCATCCCCTTACTGCGGGGGTTCCCCAAGGTTCAGTTCTTGGTCCCCTTCTGTTCTCGATCTACACTCACTCCCTCGGTGACCTCATTCGCTGCCATGGCTTCAACTATCATCTCTACGCTGATGACACCGAAATCTACATCTGTGCCCCTGCTCTCTCCCCCTCCTTCCAGGCTCGCATCTCCTCCTGCCTTCAGGATATCTCCATCTGGATGTCTGACCGCCACCTAAAACTCAACATGTCCAAGACTGAACTCCTTGCCTTCCCTCCCAAACCCTGCCCTCTCCTTGACTTTCCCATCACTGTTGACAGCACTACCATTCTTCCCGTCTCACAAGCCCGCAACCTTGGTGTCATCCTCGACTCCGCTCTCTCATTCACCCCTCACATCCAAGCCGTCACCAAAACCTGCCGGTCTCAGCTCCGCAACATTGCCAAAATCCGCCCTTTCCTCTCCATCCAAACAGCTACCCTGCTCATTCAAGCTCTCATCCTATCCCGTCTGGACTACTGCATCAGCCTTCTCTCTGAACTCCCATCCTCGTGTCTCTCCCCACTTCAATCCAAACTTCATGCTGCTGCCCGGATTGTCTTTGTCCAGAAACGCTCTGGGCATGTTACTCCCGTCCTTAAAAATCTCCAGTAGCTACCAATCAATCTGCACATCAGGCAGAAACCTCTAACCCTCTGTTTCAAGGTTTCTCCATCACCTCGCCCCCTCCTACCTCACCTCTCTTCTCTTCTTCTACATCCCAGCCCGCACCCTCCACTCCTCTGCCACTAATCTCCTCACCGTGCCTCGTTCTCGCCTGTCCCGCTGTCGACCCCCGGCCCACGTCATCCCCCGGGCCTGGAATGCCCTCCCTCTGCCCATCTGCCAAGCTAGCTCTCTTCCTCCCTTCAAAGCCCTACTGAGAACTCACCTCCTCCAGGAGGCCTTCCCAGACTGAGCCCCCTCCTCCCTCTCCCCCTCGTCCCCCTCTCCATTCCCCCCGTCTCACCTCCTTCCCTTCCCCACAGCACCTGTATATATGTATATATGTTTGTACATATTTATTACTCTATTTATTGATTTATTTTACTTGTACATATCTATTCTATTTATTTTATTTTGTTAATATGTTTGGTTTTGTTCTCTGTCTCCCCCTTCTAGACTGTGAGACCACTGTTGGGTAGGAACTGTCTCTATATGTTGCCAACTTGTACTTCCCAAGCGCTTAGTACAGTGCTCTGCACGCAGTAAGCGCTCAATAAATACGATTGATTGATTGATTGATTGATTCTCTATTGTATTCTTCCAAGCACTTAGGACAGTATTTTTCACAGAAGGAGCACTCACAAAATACCTGTGATTGAATACTAGAATGAGGGCGCACCCACTGAAGTGAGGTTCAAGGTCAGCAAGCCACTTTTTTATGGAACAGGTAGTGAGCAGAGTGACAACAAGGTCTTTGGAGCCAGAAATCTGCATACTACTTCCAAATGGAACAGCCCTCCATTGTTTCACCTTGAGTAAGACATTCAACTTCTCCGTAATTCCATTTTCTCATCTTTGAAATGGGAATATTGCCTAGAAAGACTCTAAGAGACTTTTCCCTTAAAAAGTACTTGTAATTTAAATATTAATAATCACCAATACATCTCATTGCATTCCAAACTATCCTTACCGAGATTAGAACCAAAGTTGAAAACACCTAGGGGAATGATTGCCTTGAATCTACCCAAGATCTTACCACAGTGTTTGGCACAGAATAGTGTTTAAACAAATCTCACAGTTAATATTTTTATTGCTATATAATTATTTTAATCAAGGAGTGTCTTTAAAAGTTTAATGAAACAGCATGATGTATACAACTGGTGCTTTATGAGCCCGAAAGGGACAGGAACCTTGTCTAATTCCCACCTCTCCCAGGGCCTAGTACAGTACTGAACAATAGTAGAGTACACAGTAAGAACCTTAATATTATTACCACTACTGTGCATATGAAGTGGACTGTAGGTATGAGTACGGAAGGCTGAAAAGCTGTGGTAAAATCCCCAGTGAATCAAAGATTAGTTCTATACCTCAACTAAATGATTCATTCATTCAATCATATTGATTGAGCATGCAGAGCACTGTACTAACCACTTGGGAAGTACAAGGGGGCAACATATGGAGATGGTCCTTACCCAACAACGGGCTCACAGTCTAGAAGGGGGAGACAGACAACAAAACAAAACCTATAGACAGATATCAAAACCGTCAGAATAAATAGAGTTATAGCTATATCAATCAATCAACCAATCAATCGTATTTATTGAGTGCTTACTGTGTGGAGAGCACTGTACTAAGCGCTTGGGAAATACAAGTTGGCAACATATAGAGACAGTCCCTACCCAACACTGGGCTCACAGTCTAGAAGGGGGAGGCGGAGAACAGAACCAAACACATTAACAAAATAAAATAAATAGAATAGATATGTACAAGTAAAATAAATCAATAAATGGAGTAATAAATATGTACAAACATATATACATATATGCAGGTGCTGTGGGGAAGGGAAGGAGGGAAGACGGTGGAGATGGAGAGGGGGACGAAGGGGATGTGGGGAGGGAGGGAGGGAGGGCATTTCAGGCCAGAGGGATGACGTGGGCCGGGGGCCGACGGCGGGACAGGCGAGAACGAGGCACGGTGAGGAGATTAGTGGCAGAGGAGTGGAGGGTGCGAGCTGGGCTATAGAAGGAGAGACGGGATATGAGGTAGGAGGGGGCGAGGTGATGGAGAGCCTTGAAGCCGATGGTGAGGAGTTTCTGCCTGATGCACAGATTGACTGGTAGCCACTGGAGATTTTTGAGGAGGGGAGTAACATGCCCAGAGCTTTTCTGGACAAAGACAATCCGGGCAGCGGCATGAAGTATGTACATCATTAACAAAATAGAGTAGTAAATATGTACAAGTAAAATAGAGTAATAAATCTGTACAAATATATACAAGTGCTGTGGGGAGAGAAAGGAGGTAGGGCACGAGTGGGGCGGATGGGGATTCACGGTACAATGCTTTATCCAACTTTTCTGAAGACACAGGTGTGAAATACCCTCAGGCATAACTATCAAGAACCCTTAAGAGAATTTAAATGTTTCTCTCTAAATATCCCTCTCTATCTACTTAGCACAGGCTTTCACAGAAACTCCAAATTCTGTGGGTTCTGAAGCATCCTGACTGCTGTTATGAACGGCCATTGTTGTTTCGGGAGTGAAGGGATAAGTGCACGACAAACATCAGCTCAAAAGGTTCAAACCTTTGCTACCCTCTAAAATCAGCCTCTCAACCAGGAATGCCTGGAAATCAAATCTGAGAGCCAGTTGCTGCACGATCCCAAGAGATTAGTACAGTCCTCTGCACACAGTAAGTGCCCAATTAATACTTATTGATTGACTGAATGAATTAAAGGGACAGTTGTTGAGATCAAATGACGTAAATGTTTGTATGTGGTGAAAATGGGTGTCAAGTCCAGACGTTTTTTCTGGTGTTGTTTTCATACTGAAATAGAAGTTTGAACCTGCCTTCAGGAAATGCTCTGGGCATGTTACTGCCCTCCTTAAAAATCTCCAATGGCCACCAGTCAACCTACGCATCAAGCAAAAACTCCTCACTCTCGGCTTCAAGGCTGTCCATCACCTAGAACCCTCCTACCTCACCTCCCTTCTCTCCTGCTACAGCCCAGCGCGCACTCTCTGCTCCTCTGCTGCTAACCTCCTCATTGTGCCTCGTTCTCACCTGTCCCGCCATCGACCCCTGGCTCACGTCGTCCCCCTGTCCTGGAATGCCCCCTCCACACATCCACCAAGCTAGCTCTGAGAGCTTTCTTCCTCCAGGAAGCCTTCCCAGCCTGAGTCCCCTTTTTAATCTCCTCCTCCCTATCCCCCCTGCCCTACCTCCTTCCCCTCCCCGCAGCACCTGTATATATTTTTGTACAGATTTATTACTCTATTTCTTTTATTTGTACATACTTACTGTTCTATTTATTTTGTTAATGATAATAATAATAATAATAATAATAATAATGGCATTTATTAAGCGCTTTCTATGTGCAAAGCACTTTTCTAAGCGCTGCGGAGGTTACAAGGGGATCAGGTTGTCCCTCAGGGGGCTCACAGTCTTAATCCCCATTTTACAGATGAGGTAACTGAGGCACAGAGAAGTTAAGTGACGTGCCCAGAGTCACACAGCTGACAATTGGCGGAGCCAGGATTTGAACCCATGACCTCTGACTCCAAATCCTGTGCTCTTTCCACTGAGCCACGCTGCTTCTCAATGATGTGCATCTAGCTTTACTTCTATTTATTCTAATGACTTGACACCTGTCCACATGTTTTGTTTTGTTATCTGTCTCCCCGTTGTAGACTGTGGGCCCGTTGCTGGGTAGGGAATGTCTCTATATGTTGCCAACTTGTACTTCCCAAGTGCTTAGTACAGTGTTCTGCACACAGTAAGTGCTCAATAAATACGATTGAATGAATGAATGAAAGTTGGAGAAGACAATTAAATGTCTTGGAGTTGGTAAATTCAAAAACTGTAAGTTTTCTGAAATATCTGTGTCTCAGAAGTAGAAGTGGTAACAGTAGTAGTTGTAGTAGTAATGTTTTTTATTGCGATCCTGCTGAGAACAATGTACGGTACTACGCTGATAGGAGCAGAAGACACATTCCTTGTCTACAGGAACTGCCATCTCTATAAGGGAAACAGGCATAGTAATATTTACCAAGTGGGGAATCAAAAGAAAATATCTGAATATCGCATTAAAATGCTAAAGATGGTTAGAAGATTTATATCATGCTGAGGTTGGTTTAGAAATAAACACACTAGCGTTAGAGTTGGCTGTGAGGTTTATGTCCCTCAGTGGTTGGTTAAAAAATTTGGGGAAGGCTTTTTGGAAAAGGTGGGATATTAGGCCAGCTAGTAACATGTAGATTGTTGAGTTCTGATGGATTTTTGGAGGAAATAAGTTTCAAGCTGTGGGGACAGGGAGAGCAAGGTATAGGAGATTTCAATAATTGTGATTGATTGATAGACTGGAAAAGGGCAAGGATTCTAGATGAAGAAGAGTATGAATTGATAAGCAGCATAGCTGTGTGGATACACTGCGGACCTAGGAGTGAGAGAACGTGGCTTCAAATCTTAGCTTTTCCACTTGTCTGCTTTGGACTTCAGGCAACTCATTTCACTTCGCTGTGTTTCAGTAACCTCTTCTATAAAGTGGGGATTAAGACTGTGAGCTCCATGTGAGATATTGACTGTGTCCAACCCGATTAGCTTGTATCTCTCCCAGGCTTAGTACAGTACATGGCATATAGTAAGTATTTAACAAATACCATAAAAACCAAAACGAAACAAAAAAACCTGTAGTGAAGCAAGTTAGAAGGGCCAATAGTACAATGGGGAACACAAATGGTAGGAGTTTATTGTCTGTGCAGGGAGAAGTGTGCAAACATTGGAGGGTTTTGAGGAGACGGGAAAAGTACTTAGTTTCATAAAGATCAATCAATCAATAAATGGCATTTATAGAGCACTTTCTGTGTGCAGAGCACTGTACTAGGTGTTTGGGAGCAAACAATATAAGAGAGTTGGTAGACATGTTCCCTGTCCTCATTGAGCTTGCAGTAAAGAGGAAGACAATCTAGGAAACAATGTGGCATATGGGCTGAAACTGAAGAAGGCACCAAGGTTGTTACTTTCAGGTACTGGGAAGAGGCTAACGTTGTCAGTGGAGATTTAAGCACTTTGAGCCTCATCCAACACTCACCCCCAAACTTATTGCACATATCCTCATATTCATTCATTGGTTCAGTCGCACTTATTGAGCGCTTACTGTGTGCAGAACACTGTACTAAGCGCTTGGGAAGTAAAAGTTGGCAACATATAGAGATGGTCCCTACCCAGCAACGGGATCACAGTCTAGAAGGGGGAGACAGACAACAAAACAAAACATGTAGACAGGTGTCAAAATTGTCAGAACAAATAGAAATAAAGCCACATGCACATCATTAACAAAATAAGTAGAATAGTAAATATGTGCGAGTTAAATAAGTACAGTAATGAATCTGTACAAATATATACAAGTGCTGTTGAGAGGGGAAGTGTGTAGGGCAGAGGATGGGGAGGAGGACAGAAAAAAGGGGGATCAATCTGGGAAGACCTCCTTGAGGAGTTGAGCTCTCAGTAGGGCTTTGAAGGGAGGAAGAGAGCTAGCTTGGCGATGTGTGGAGGGAGGGCATTCCAGGCCAGGGGAAGGACGTGGATCGGGGGTCGACGGCGGGACAGGCGAGAACGAGGGACAGTGAGGAGGTTATTGGCAGAGGAGCGGAGGGTGCAGGCTGGGCTGTAGAAGAAGAGAAGGGAGGCGAGGTAGGAGGGGGTGAGATGATGGACAGCCTTGAAGCCGAGAGTGAGCAGTTTTTGCTTGATTCATAAGTTGGCAGGCAGCCACTGGAGATTTTTGAGAAAGGGACATGCCCAGAACGTTTCTTCACGGAGATAATCCGGGCAGCAGAGTGAAGTATAAACTGAAGTGGGGAGAAACAGGAGGATGATAGTTGAGAGAGAAGGCCGATGCAGTAATCCAGTCAGGATAGGATGAAAGATTGAACCAGCAAGGTAGCGGTTTGGATGGAGAGGAAAGGGTGGAACTTGGCAGTGTTGTGGAGGTGAGACCGGCAGGTTTTGGTGCCAGATTGGATGTGTGGGGTGAGCGAGAGAGCACAGTCTAGGATGACACCAAGGTTGCGGGCTTGTGAGATGGGAAGGATGGTAGTGCCGGCTACATTGACGGGAAAGTCAGGGAGAGGGAAGGGTTTGGGAGGGAAGATAAGGAATTCAGTCTTGGACATATTGAGTTTTAGATGGCGGGCAGACATCCAGATGGAGATGTACTGAAGGTAGGAGGAAATATGAGCCTTGAGGATGGGAGAGAGAGCAGGCGCAGAGATGTAGATTTGGGTGTCATCAGGGTAGAGATGATAGTTGAAGCCATGGGAGTGATTAAGTTCACCAAGGGAGTGAGTGTAGATAGAGAAGAGACGGGGACCAAGAACTGACCTTTGAGGAATCCCTACAGTAAGGGGATGGGAGGGGGAGGAGGAGACAGCAAAGGAGACTGAGAATGAACGGCCGGAGAGATAAGAGGAGAACCAGGAGAGGACGGAGTCTGTGAAACCAAGGTTGGATAGAGTGTTGAGGAGAAGAGGGTTATCCACAGTGTCGAAGGCACCTGAGAGGTCTAGGAGGATTAAGATAGAGTAGGAGCCGTTGGATTTGGCAAGAAGGAGGTCATTGGTGATCTTTGAGAGGGCAACTTCTGTGGAGTGTAGGGGATGGAAGCCAGACTGGAGGGGGTCAAGGAGGTCATTGGCGTTGAGGAATTCGAGGCAGCGGTGTAGACAACTCGTTCTCGGAGTTTGGAAAGGAAGGGTAACAGGGAGATAGGGCCATAAGGGGAGGTGGGGTCAAGAGAAGGTTTTTTTAAGATGGGGATGACGTGGGCATGTTTGAAGGCAGAGGGTAAGGAACTAGTGGAGAGTGTGTGGTTGAAGATGGAAGTTAAGGTGAGGAGGTGTGGAGGGGCGAGAGATTTCATAAAATGAGAGGGAATGGGGTCTGAAGCACAGGTGGATGGAATAGCACTTGAGGGGAGGGAGGAGATCTCATCTGAAGATACTGCTGGTAAGGGTAGGAGAGCAGCAGAAAGGATTGAGAGCTGGGGTATGGAAAAGGGGGAGGAGTGACTTGGGGAGTTCAGACCGGATGGAGTTAATTTTACTAATGAAGTAGGAGGCCAGATCGTTGGGGGTGAGGGATGGAAGAAGGGGAGGAACAGGGGACCTGAGAAAGGAGTTAAATATATGGAACAGCTGTTGGGGATGATGAGCATGGGTATCAGTGAGGGAGGAGAAAAAACTTTGCCTGGCAGAGGAGAGGGCAGAGTTAAGGCAGAAAAGGATAAACTTTAAGTAAACGAGTTTGGCTTGGTGTTTAGACATTCGCCAGCCACGTTCAGCAGTTCAAGCATAGGAGCAACGGAGGCTGACATTGGGAGTGATACAAGGCTGTGGGTTAGTGGTACGAGAGCAGCAAAGGGAAAGGGGAGTGAGCAAGTTGAGTGGAGTGCAGGGGGTGAGTTGAGAGCAGTAATCTGGTCATCAAAATTGGCTAGAGAGGATAGGGGGGCTAGGTGGGGTATGATGCACTGATGCATGTACCATTGCATCCCCTACCTGTACTTTATTTTGATGTATTTCCCTTATTGTTTTCCTGTTAACCAAATCTATTGTATTCTCCTAACCGCTTAGTATATTTTTCTCCCATAGTAAGTGTTCAGTAAATACCTCTGATTGATTGATTGATTGTAGATGGACAGAATGGAAGAGAAGAGGATTAGAAGGGAAGCTGAGAAATTCAATTTTAGACTTGGACAAATGGACATGGTATGGATGCCGGAGGAGATGGGAGATTGGCTAGGGTGTGGGAGGTCAGAACTACAAAGATTGTTTGGGGCTATCAGGGAGTAGCTGAAATCATGTTTTGGATGGATTATCTACGTAAGAATAATGCCACACAAGCAATATCTTCAACTCCTCCCTCTCCTTCAACCCCAATATTCAGGCTGCTGACAAATGCTTTTGTTTTACTATTACAACATTGCCAGAACCGGCGTCTTCATCTTCACCCAAATGGCCACCGCACTTGTCTTATCCTGCCATAACGACTCTACCAGCCCTCCTCACTGATCTCCCAGACTACTTTCTCTTTTTCCTCCAGTCCATAATTCACTCTGTTTCCCAGATCACTTCTCTAGAATGTTCTATCCACAGTTCTTCACTTGTCAAAGATGTTGGGGGCTTTTTATATTAATGTAAGGCTCTACCTGAAGAGTCTTACTAATAGAACTCTTCTGAGGATGAATCTAAATTTATCAGACAGCTCTCTCCTGCCCTTCCTCTTTTATCTCTGTCTCTATTTTTCTATCTTTATGACTGCTTATGCATCTCTCTTTAACTCTCTTTCCTTTCAGCCCAGGCATCCAACCTGTACCTTAGATCTCCTCCTATGTGAAAGTACTAGGAGAAACTGTGTATCACTACCAAGTAATATTGAACTTGTGAAAACTGGTGAAAAAAAATGTATCCTGAAAATACTTAGTGAAAGTGGGGTTGAGAAACGTTATGGACTCCATTTATATCTTGAACTGCTTACAGTAAATTTCTAAACAATGAATTGCAAGGGATCTAATGACCTTTCCAGCATGTTTTCACTTAGAAAAATGATCTCAGCAAATATTAAGGGATGAGGTATTAATTAGTAAAAAGAGCCCAGGACTCTGGCCTTTAGTCCTAGTTATGCTATTTGTCGGCTGTGGGACCTTGGGCGAGTTCCTTAACTTCTCAGTGTCTCAGTCTCTTTATCTGTACAATGGGCATAAAATAGCTGCATCCCCTGGAGGCTTACGGTCTAAGAGGAAGGGGGTACAATAATTTTATCCCCATTTGGCAGATGAAGAAACTGAGGCACCGAGAAAGCTGTGGGACTTGCCCAAATCTTGGCTGTGTCTGATGTGATCACCTGAGCTATTTAATGCGGGCAATTTCTCCAATTAATTTTCCTCTCCTTAAGTCATATACTTCCAACAGTTGCATCCGCACACTTGCATTCACAAGCAGTAACCACCTCTATAAATATTCATTCATTCAATCGTATTTATTGAGCACTGTACTAAGTACTTGGGAAGTACAAGTCTGCAACATATAGAGAGGGTCCCTACCCAACAACAGGTAAATACTGAATTACGTCCTTTACCTCTGAAGCAATTACTCATCTTCATATCCATATTTCCATTTTTGTATTCCTCCTACCTGTAAATGACTTTATATCAGTCTTCCCTTTTAGTTTGAAAGATCACTGAGAACAGGGTTCCTGCCTCTCATGGTAGGAAGCAGTATGACATTGTCACGGGTCTGGGAGCCAGAGGGCCCAGATTCTAATCCTGGCTCCACCTCTTGCCTTCTTTGTATCCTTGGCTTAGTTACTTAACTTCTCTGTGCCTCAGTATCATTAACTGCAAAATGGGGGTTCAATACCTCTTCTCCCTCCTACTAGACTGTGAGTGTCATGTGGAACAGGGACTGTACATCACCTGATTCACTTGTATCAACCTCAGTGCTTAGAATGGTGCATGGCACATAGCAAGTGCATAACAAATACTATTAAAACTAAATAAAACAAAGCAAAAATTTCACCATACTCTCCCAGGTTCTTAGAACAGTACCCTGCATTGCTCTGCTTATTAGCTGACTAATTAATTGATTACTTTGTGTTTTCTTCACTATCCCTGTAGCATGTAAGTTCCTTGAGGGCAGGGATATTGCCTCTTACTTTTATTGTATGCTCCAAAACAATTGGTAAAGAAGAGGCTCAGTGGTAATCATGATGATGATGGTGATGAGATCGGTCAGACTGGTACTTCTTTGAGCATAGAGCTGAGGGCTGTAGCATTGCAGAGGGTGGGGGAGGGAAGAAGGATTCATTTTTGACCAAGATTGTACCCTCTAGACTGTGACCTCACTGTGGGCCGGGAACTTGTTTACAATTCTGTTATATTTTCTCTTTCCCAGCGCTTAGTACAGTGCCCTGCAACCAGTAAATACTCAATAAATATGACTTATTATTGATTGATGCATATAGACGATGATACAATGTAGGTGAGAGTGCAGCTGCTACTACCACTCAAACCCTGACCCCTTCCTAACTGAGCTGGAAAGACAGAGAAGTTTGGCCTCCAATGGAAAGAGAGGTTGAATTGAATTGACATGACACCTTTCCTATTGCATTTAATTCCCTGTGTGGGGCACTCAACATATTATTAAAACTCACTGAGTGCTCCACCCAGATCATGACAAGTTTGAACAATAAAACATCCCCACACACTACGTTGCTTCCCCCTTCTGTGATTTATTTTAGTCTCCTCCATTTATGAGCAGGGGTCATGTGTAGTAATACTACTAATACTACTACTACTAATAATAATAATAATGGCATTTATTAAGAGCTTACTATGTGCCAAGCGCTGTTCTAAGTGCTAGAATAAATGCAAGGTAATCGGGTTGTCCCACGTGGGGCTCACAATCTTAATCCCCATTTTACTGATGAGGTAACATGGAACAGAGAAGTTAAGTGACTTGTCCATAGTCACACAGCTGACAAATGGTGGATGCGGGATTAGAAACCAAGGCTTTTGACTCCCAAGCCCATGCTCCTTCCACTAAGCCACGTTGCTTCTCTATTATAGTCTTCCAAGCACTTAGGACAGTATTCTTCACAGACGGAGAAGTCACAAAATACAAGTGATTGAATACTAGAATGAGAGGGCACCTACTGAAGAAAGGTTCAAGATTAACACCTCCCTCCTACCTCACCTCCGTTCTCTCCTTCTACAGCCCAGCCTGCACCCTCTGCTCCTATGCTGCTAACCTTCTCACTGTGCCTCGTTCTCACCTGTCCCACCCTCATCATCATCATCATCAATCGTATTTATTGAGCACTTACTATGTGCAGAGCACTGTACTAAGCGCTTGGGAAGTACAAATTGGCAACACATAGAGACAGTCCCTATCCAACAGTGGGCTCACAGTCTAAAAGGGGGAGACAGAGAACAAAACCAAACATACCAACAAAATAAAATAAATAGGATAGATATGTACAAGTAAAATAAATAAATAAATAAATAAATAGAGTAATAAATATTTACAACCATATATACATATATACAGGTGTTGTGGGGAAGGGAAGGAGGTAAGATGGGGGGATGGAGAGGGAGACGAGGGGGAGAGGAAGGAAGAGGCTCAGTCTGGGAAGGCCTCCTGGAGGAGGTGAGCTCTCAGCAGGGCCTTGAAGGGAGGAAGAGAGCTAGCTTGGCGGATGGGCAGAGGGAGGGCATTCCAGGCCCGGGGGATGACGTGGGCCGGGGGTCGATGGCGGGACAGGCGAGAACGAGGTACCGTGAGGAGATTAGCGGCGGAGGAGCGGAGGGTGCGGGCTGGGCAGTAGAAGGAGAGAAGGGAGGTGAGGTAGGAGGGGGTGAGGTGATGGAGAGCCTTGAAGCCCAGGGTGAGGAGTTTCTGCCTGATGCGCAGATTGATTGGTAGCCAATGGAGGTTTTTGAGGAGGGGAGTAATATGCCCAGAGCGTTTCTGGACAAAGATAATCCGGGCAGCAGCATGAAGTATGGATTGAAGTGGAGAGAGACACGAGGATGGGAGATCAGAGAGAAGGCTGGTGCAGTAGTCCAGACGGGATAGGATGAGAGCTTGAATGAGCAGTGTAGCAGTTTGGATCGAGAGGAAAGGGCGGATCTTGGTAACCCTCAACCCCCGGCCCACGTCCTTCCTCTGGCCTGGAATGCCCTCCCTCCAAGACATCCACCAAGCTAGTTCTCTTCCTCCCTTCAAAGTCCTACTGAGAGCTCATCTCCTCCAGGAGGCCATTCCAGACTGAGTCCCCTTTTTCCTTTCTTCCCCATCCCCTCCTCTGCCCTACCTCCTTCCCCTCTCCACGGCACTCGTATGTAGTTGTGCAGATTTACTAGCCTGTATATTTTACTTGTACATATTTACCATTCTATTTATTTTGTTAATGATGTGCATGTAGCTATAATTCTATTTGTTCTAACCATTTTAACACCTGTCTACATGTTTTGTTTTGTTGTCTGTCTCCCCCTTCTAGACTGTGAGCCCTTTGTTGGGTAGGGACCCTCTCTATATGTTGCCAACTTGTACTTCCCAAGAGCTTAGTACAGTACTCTAGCACACAGTAAGCACTCAATAAATACGATTGAATGAATGAATGAACAAGCCACTTTTTTATGCAACAAGTACTGAGCATAGTGACAACAAGGTCTTTGGGGGCAGAAACCTGCATTCTAATTCCAAATTAAACAGACCTCTGTTGTTTCACCTCGAATAAGACGTTGAACTTCCGTGTAATTCCATTTTCTAATATTTGAAATGGGAATATTGCCTAGAAAGACTCTTCCTAAGAGACTTTTCCCTTAAAAAATTAATTGTAATTTTAAAATTAATAATCATCAATATATCTCATTGCATTCCAAACTATCCTTACTGAGATTAGCATTAAAGTTGAAAACAACTCAGGAGAATGATTACCTTGAATCTACTCAAGTGCTTACCACAGTGTTTGGCACATAGTAAGTGTTTAAACAAATCTCACAGTTATTATTATTATTAGTATATCAATGTTTTCATCTAGGAATTCTATTAATGTTTAATGAAACAGCATGATGTACAAAACTGGTCCTTTATGAGCCCCCAAAGGGACAGGAAACTTGCCTAATTCCCACCTCTCCCAGCGTTTAGTACAATACTGAACAGTAGTACAGTACATGGTGAGAACGTAAATACTAATACCACGATTGTGCCTGTGAGGTGGACTGGAAGCATGAGTAAGAAAGGCTGAAAAGCTGATTTAAGATCAGCAGTGAATCAAAGATTAGCTCTATACTGCATCTAAATGATACATGGTATGTCCAGAAACGCTCTGGACATATTACTCCCCTCCTCAAAAACCTCCAATGGCTACCGATCAATCTGCGCATCAGGCAGAAACTCCTCACCCTGGGCTTCAAGGCTCTCCATCACCTCGCCCCCTCCTACCTCACCTCCCTTCTCTCCTTCTACTGCCCAGCCCGCACCCTCCGCTCCTCCACCACTAATCTCCTCACTGTACCTCGCTCTCGCCTGTCCCGCCATCGACCCCCGGCCCACGTCATCCCCCGGGCCTGGAATGCCCTCCCTCTGCCCATCCGCCAAGCTAGCTCTCTTCCTCCCTTCAAGGCCCTGCTGAGAGCTCACCTCCTCCAGGAGGCCTTCCCAGACTGAGCCCCTTCTTTCCTCTCCCCCTCGTCCCCCTCTCCATCCCCCCGTCTTACCTCCTTCCCTTCCCCACAGCACCTGTATATATGTATATATGGTTGTACATATTTATTACTCTATTTATTTATTTATTTATTTATTTATTTTACTTGTACATTTCTATCCTACTTATTTTATTTTGTTGGTATGTTTGGTTCTGTTCTCTGTCTCCCCCTTTTAGACTGTGAGCCCACTGTTGGGTAGGGCCTGTCTCTATGTGATGCCAATTTGTACTTCCCAAGCGCTTAGTACAGTGCTCTGCACATAGTAAGCGCTCAATAAATACGATTGATTGATTGATTGATGGTACAATGCTTTATACAACTTTTTTGAAGAAAGAGGTGTGAAATACCCTCGGGCATGACTTTCAAGATCCCTTAAGGGAATTTAAATATTCCTCTCTATCCACTTAACTCAGGGTTTCTCAGAAACTCAAAGTCTGTGGGTTCTGAGGCATTCCCTCCGCTGTTAAGAACAGCCATTGCTGCTTTGGGAGTGAAGAGGTAAGTGCATGAAAAACATCAAATGCCTCAAACTTTTGCTCCCCTCTAAAATCTGTCTCTCAATGAGGAATGCCTGGAAATCAAATCCAACAGCCAATTGTTGTACTATCCCAAGAGATTAGTACAGTGGTCTGCACACAGTAAGTGCCCAATAAATACTTATTGATTGACTGACTGAATTAAAGGGACAGTTGTTGAGATCAAACAACGTAAATGTTTGTGGTGAATATGACTGTCATGTCCAGGCATTTTTTCTGGTGCTCTTTTTCATGGTGAAATAGAAGATTTAACCTGCATTCAGGACAGAGTTGGGGAACGTCTTGGAGTTGACATATTCAAAAACTGCAAGTTTTCTGAAATATCTGTGTCTTATTTAGGAGGAGTAGTAGTAGCTGTAGTAGTTGTAGTAGTAATGTTTTTTATTGAGATCCTGCTGAGAACAATGTACAGTGCTAAGCACCTGAAGTATGACAGGAGCAGAAGACACATTTCATGTCTACAGGAACTGCCACCTCTATAAGGGAAATAGGCATAATAATATGTACAAAGTGGGGAATTAAAACAAAATATTTGAATATCGCATTAAAATGCTGAAGATGGGTTAGAAGATTTATATCATGCTGAGGTTGGATTATAAATTAATACACTAGTTTTAGAGTTGGCTGTGAGGTTTATGTCACTCAGGGTGTTGGTAAATAAATTTGGAGAAGGCTTTTTGGAGAAGGTGGGATTTTAGTCAGGCTATTAATGAACCTAGCTTCTTATCCTAGCTCCACCACTTGTGTGCTCTGTGACCTTGGACAAGTCACTTCACTTCCCGGTGTCTCAGTTACCTCTTCTGTAAAATGGGGATTAAGATTGTGAGCCCCATGTGGGACATGGACTGTGTCCAACCCGATTATCTTGTATCTCCCCCATGCTTAGTACAGTGCATGACATATAGTAAGTACTTTACAAATACCATAAAAATCAAAACGAAACAAACAACCCGGAGTGTAGCAAGTTAGAAGGGCCAATATGTAAAATGCAGAACACTAATGGTAGGAGTTTATTGTCTGATGCAGGGAGAAGTGGGAAAACATTGGAGGGTTTTGAGGAGAGGGGAAAAGTACATAGCTTCAAGAAGATCAATCAATCAGTCAATGTTATTTATTGGGCACTTATTGTGTGCAGAGCACTGTACTATGTGTTCGGGAGTATACAATGTAAGAGAGTTGGTAAACATGTTCCCTGTCCAGATTGAGTTTACAGTAAAGAGGAAGATGATCGAGGAAACAACGTGGCATATGGGCTGAAACTGAAGAAGGCACCAAGGATGTTACTTTCAGATACTGGGAGGAGGGTGATGTTGTCAATGGAGATTTAAGCACTTTGATCCTCATTCAACCCTCACCCCACACTGATCGCACATATCCTCATATACCATTGCATCCTCTACCTGTACTTTATTTTAATGTCTGACTGTACTGTTAACTCCTTGAGGGCAAATATCCTGTACACCAAATCTATTGTATTCTCCTAAATGTTTAGTACAGTTTTTTCACTCTCAGTAAGTGTTCAGTAAATACCTCTGACTGAATGATTGATTGTAGATGGGCAGTTTGGAAGAGAAGAGGACGAGAAGGGAAACTGAGAAAAACCCATTTTAGACTTGAACAAATGGACATGATGTGGAGGCAAGAGGAGATGGGGGATGGTCTAGGGTGTGGGAGGCCAGGGCTACAAAGATAGTTTGGGGCTATCAGAGATTAATTCTTTACCTGAGAATAATGCCACATAAGCAATATCTTTAACTCCTCCCTCTCTTTCAACCCCAATATTCAGGCTGTTGACAAATGCTTTTGGTTTTACTGTTACAACATTCCCAGAACTGGCCTCTTCCTCTTCACCCAAATGGCCACCACACTGGTCTAAGCACTTGCCTTATCCTAACATAGCTACTCTACCAGCCCTCCTCACTGATTTCCCAGCCTCCTTTCTCTTTTTCCTCCAGTCCATACTTCACTCTGTTTCCCATATCACGTCTCTGGAATGTTCTACCCACAGCTCTTCACTTCTCAAAGATTTTTTTTATTATTACTGTAAGGGTGTACCTGAAGAGTCTTGTAAATAGGACTCTTCTGAGAATGAATCTCAGTTTATCAGACAGCTCTCTCCTGCCCTGCCTCCTTTATCTCTGACTCTTTATTTTTCTGTCATTTTGACTGATTAAGCATCCCTCTTTAACTCTCTTTCTTTTTGGCCGTGGCATTCAATCATTCAATTGTATTTATTCAGCACTTACTGTGTGCAGAGCATCCAACCTGCACGTCGGATTTCCTCACACGTGAAAATACTAGGAGAATCTCTATATAACTACCAAGTAATGTTGAACTTTTAAAAGCTGGTGAAAAAAATGCATCCTGAGAATACTTAATGATAGTGGGGTTGAGAAACGTTATAGACTCCATTTATATCTTGAACTGATTACAGTGAATTTCTAAACAATGAATTGTGGGGGATCCAATGACCTTTCCAGTATGTTTTCACTTAGAGAAATGATCTCAGCAAATATTAAGAGATGAGGTATTAATTAGTTAGAGCCCAGAACTCTGGCTTTCAATTCTAGTTGTGCTATTTGCCTGCTGTGGGACCTTGGGTGCGTTCCTTAACTTTTCAGTGCCCCGGTTTCTTTATCTGCACAATGGGGATAAAATATTCTCTGGAGGTTTTCAGTCTAAGAGGAAGGGGGTACAGGTATTTTATCCCCATTGTGCAGATGAGGAAATTGAGGCACCGAGAAGCTAAGGGACTTGCCCAAATCTGGGCTGTGTCTGAGGTGATTATTTTGTGCCTACCTAATGTTTGTATGGCACTGGAAACTTCCTAGTGCCTTTATCACTCCCTTCATAATAATCATGATCATCATTATTATTATATTTTAATGTATTCTTAAGAGTACAGTAGTCCCTTCATTTCTATTCAGAATGAGGACCTGTGTTCTGAGCTAGTGTTTCAAAATTAGTAATGCTTGCTATTTCTCAATTTGGCTGATTCAGGTAAATATCCACCTGCTGTACGCTCATCACGTTGGCCGACCTAATGGAGAATTCAAACAACGTCACAGAGTTTGTCCTCAGGGATCTACTCCCAAACCAAGAGTGGAAGGTAGCTTGTTTCGTGTTGTTCTTACTCTATTATTTAGCCATCTTGTTGGGCAACCTTCTTATCCTCATCACCATCAGAAACAGCCATCTTAGTCAGCAGCCGACGTACATTTTCCTCAATTGCTTGTCCACTATGGACCTCTGCCTTACGTCCGCAGTTGCTCCTAAGACGATCGCGGACCTATTGGTGGAAAGAAAAGCTATCTCCTATAACTCCTGCATGATCCAACTCTTTGGCGTTCACTTCTTCAGCGATGCCAAAGGATTGCTACATCGCCATCTGCAAGTCTCTCCACTACCTGATGGTTCTGAGCCGGCAGGCTTGCCACATGCCAGTCTTGGCCTCTTTTGTAGGGGCTTTTTCGCATTTGATCCTGCAGATTTTCATCATGGTACAGTTACATTTCTGTGGCCCCAGTCAGACTGACCACTATTTCTGTGACATGCTTCCTCTGCTGAAGCTCATCTGTACCGAGACCTATTTTGTCAAAGTCTTAATCATTGCCAGCACTGGTGTTCTGTCTCTACTAACTTTTTATACCTTGGTCGTTTCCTATCTCATCATTTTATCTGTCCTGAGAAAACACTGCACAGAGGGTCGGCATAAATCTCTCTCTACCTGTGGTTCGCATATCACCATGGCACTCATGTTTTTCTTGCTCCTAATCTTGTGTTATATTCCCGTGACCGATTCCATCAGCGATGATAAAGTGTTTGCCCTCTTTTACACCATCATCACCCCCATGTTCAACCCCTTCATCTACACGGTGAGGTACACCGACATGAAAAATGCCATGAGAAAGGTATGGTGTAGGAAAGTGTTATCGGAAAGAAAATAAATGCATAAAATTGACTTCCATTTCTTATGTTTTCTGTACACTTTAGCATAGAATTGTGCATTAGCTCTCCTCTCCTCCTCCCCTCCCTGTGGCCACCCCCCTTTGCCCTACTCCCTTCCCCTCCCCAAAGCACTTGCATATACTTGTACACATTTATTACTCTGTTTCATTTGAAAATATTAACTATATTTATTTTCTTAATGATGCATATATAGCTATAATTCCATTTATTCTGATGGTATTGACACCTATCTACTTGTTTTGTTTTGTTGTCTGTCTCTCCCTTCTAGACTGTGAGCTCGTTGTTTGGTAGGGGCCATCTCTATATGTTGCCCATCTATACTTCCCAAGCAATTAGTACAGTGCTCTGCATACAGTAAGCGCTCAGTAAATATGATTAAATGAATGAATTAGCATTAACATTATGCCAGATTAGCATACCCACAGGTTGCATTTCCAGGCCCCCTTCTTGTCCCAATCAATCGGTGGTATTTATTGAGTGCCTTCAGTGTGCGGAGCACTGTACTAAGTGCCTGGGATAGTACAGTACCACAGAGTTGGTAGACATGATCCTTGATATAGTGTAGATCAAATGATCACCAGCATGTCTCCTCTCTTTGTGGCAGGGTTAATATCACACGGCTATCAACCATTCTGTGGTCTGCTTCTGCCAAGGCTTCCTCTCTTCCAAAATCTTCAAGATCGTGGAAATCTTCATGTCTTTCTTGAGAACAATTTTCAATGATAGTCATTTGCATGTGTAATGGCTCCCAGAACAGTCATCATTTAGTAATTAAAATATAAAACCAGGTGGTTTGTGTGATTCATTTCAACGTGCTTGTGACATAATGGTTCCTCTCGGTGAGACAGTGTTACCTTTGCAATTAACTTTCAAAAATATTCAGACATGAAAAATTCATTTGCTGTGCATATGTTGCATCAGCCCTGCCTGTATTTACCATAATTCCACCCTCACACTTCTGACACTGGCTCCATAACGTTAAGAGACTAGTTTCCAGAGTTTAGTACAGTGCCTTGAACAGAGTAAGTGCTTAACAAATAATTATAATTAATTATTATTGTTAATATGCTAAAGCTTGCAAACCCAGCGTGAATTTATATGAAAATTAATCTTGAAGGAAATTGTTAGAGGACAATTGCTTGTGTTCTGTCTCTGTTTTGCCTTTAAGATTCATAAGACTGGATGAATTTTCCCCCTCACTGGATGAAAGGAATTAGAAGGTATTATGACTGGAACTTGTTAATCTAATTGTGTAGCCAAATGGAACGAAGCACTGGATTCAGAGTTAGGAGGCCGAGGTGACTGTCCACAAGTTGCTTAACTGTTCTTTGCCTCAGTTTCCTCATCTGAAAAGCTGAATCAGAAACCTATTTCCCAATCCTTTAGACTGTGATACCTGCCTAGGACAAGAACTATGTCCATTTGATTATTTTGTCTTTACCCCCACACTTAGCAAAGTACTGGACACCTACTAAGCACTGAATGAATATTATTATCATTAATATTATTGTTATTATCCAATTTTCCATTACTAAAAAAGGGGACTGTATTAATCTCTCAGAGCAGAATTGGAAGCAGATAATTTATTCTTTACTGTTTCCCTACCATAAATATATGCATTTATATACTTTCTGAACCCAGCAATCAATTAATTGTACTGATTGAGCCCTTTATTATGTGCAGAGCACTGTACTAAGAGCTTGGGAAAGTACAGAAGAGCAATATAATAGGTGAGAGTGCTGCCTTTGAACCAATACATTTTCTCTTTCCCCCCTCTCCCTTCTTCCCTCTCTCTTTCTCTCTCCCTTCCCCTTTTCCTCCCTCTCTCTTTCTCTCTATCTCTATACACTGTGTGGCTTATTTTACCGACAACCACATTCTCACCTACTCAGCCTTCCTGTCCCACCATCGACCCCCGGCCCACGTCCTCCCCCGGGCCTGGAATGCCCTCCCTCTGCCCATCTGCCAAGCTAGCTCTCTTCCTCCCTTCAAGGGCCTACTGAGAGCTCATCTACTCCAGGAGACCTTCCCAGACTGAGCCCCTTCCTTCCTCTCCCCCTCGTCCCCCTCTCTATGCCCCACATCTTACCTCCTTCCCTTCCCCACCGTACCTATATATATGTATATATGTTTGTACATATTTATTAATCTATTTATTTATTTATTTTACTTGTACCTATCTATTCTATTTATTTTATTTTGTTAGTATGTTTTGTTTTGTTCTCTGTCTCCCCCTTCTAGACTGTTAGCCCACTGTTGGGTAGGGACTGTCTCTATATGTTGCCAGCTTGTACTTCCCAAGCGCTTAATACAGTGCTCTGCACACAGTAAGTGCTCAATAAATACGATTGATTGATTGAATGATTGATTGATTGATTGATTCCTCAGCAACCTGGCCCTCATTTTAACCTCTGCCTCATCTCCGTCATCGTTCACGCTTCCGTCAACTCCCTGACCAACAACAAATATATCTCTTTCCTGAGATGAGTTTTACAAGTTTTAGTCTTCATATCTTTGTCATCCACTGAAATGATCTTGCTCACTTTGATGCCTCATGACCGTTATGCTGCCAACTGCCATCCTTGCGCTATGAGGTCATCAAGAACAGAGGGGCTTGTGGAAAGATGTCAGCTGTCTCGGCTCAGCGGGGGCCTCTCCGGCCTCATGCACACGGCCGCCACCTTTTCCGAGCCCTTCTGTATATACAGTGTGATCCAACATTTCTTCTGTGTTGCTCCCCACCTCCTGGCCCACGCTTACTCCACTGTGATCCTTAGAGAAGTTGAAGTCACAACCTTTACTACAGGCGTTTCTATGCTCTGCTTTGTTTCCATCATCATCTGTTACGTCCGAATCTTCTCCTTTGTACTGAAGATACCGTCGGTGAAGGGCTGGTTGAAAGCCTTCTCCACCTGTCTTCCCCACTTGTTCGTCGTCACTCTTTTCCTCTCCACAGGAATCTTTGCCTTTCTAAATCCGAAGTCAAATGGTCCTTCAGGTATGGATCTGTTTCTTTCCATGTTCTATTCCATAGTGCCTCCAGCCATGACTCCTCTCATCTATAGCCTCAGGAACCGAGAGCTGAAGGCCAGTCTGGGAAGGATGTTACCTGGGACAGGGTCCAATAAGAGGGAAATGTTTACTCGTCCGTTAGTCCTTTAGACTGCACACTCACTGTGGGCAGGGAACGTGTCTAACAACTCTGTTGTATTGGACTCTTTCAAGAAGCAGCATGGCCTAGTGAAAAGAGTATGGGCCAGGGAATCAGAGGATGTGTGGTCTAATCCTGGCTCCCCCTCTTTCTGCTGTGTAACCATGGGCAAGTCACCTAACTTCTCTGTGCCTCTGTCACCTCATCTGTAAAATGGGGATTAAGACTGTGAGCCCCATGTGGGACAGGGACTGTGTCCAACCTGATTACATTGTATCTACCCCAATGCTTACAACAGTGCTTGGAACATAGTAAGCACTTAATAAATGTC
This sequence comes from Tachyglossus aculeatus, assembly GCF_015852505.1. Lineage (NCBI taxonomy): Eukaryota > Metazoa > Chordata > Mammalia > Monotremata > Tachyglossidae > Tachyglossus > Tachyglossus aculeatus. The sequence continues at coordinate 1,491,365 of NW_024045090.1, forward strand.
ACAGTTATGATTAAACTTTGGATTGCCTTTTGCTATTAAAAGTAATTGTAGAATTTTTAAGTGCTTCTTATGATTGACACTCTGTACTAAATGCTGGAGTAGATACAAGATAAAAAGGTCCCATAAGGGGCTAACAGTTTAAGCAGGAGGGAGAACAGGTATTGAAACTTCATCTTGCAGATGAGAGAACTGAGGCACAGAGAAATGAGGTGACTTGCCTAAGATCACAAAGCAGACAAGTCGGGGAGTCAGGCTTAGAATTCAGGATCCTCTGACTCCCAGGACCAGGCTCTTTACAATAGACCATGCTGCTTCTTTAAGAAGAAGGGACTGAGAACTTGAAACTGATCAGACACAAGAAAAATAACTGGGTCTCTCAACAGCTACCTGGGTGAGATTTTTCCCCCTTTCAGCCTCTTCTTCTAGCCCAGCCTCCCATTCTCTAACCAAGACAAATCATAAATCTCCTTGAAGCAAGGTCCTCAATGAAGCCATAATCACTTTCAAGATCCACTGGATGTTGGCCAATGAATAACAATTAATCCACCTGACTGACCCCTAGGTCAGTTGACTGATCCATCATTATGAAATCAGTCATATTCCATTCCTGTTCTACACGCCTCCAATATTCTTGCCCAGACCTCTGACATTAATGAGGGAAATCTCTTTCCTTCTTCTGACTGGCTCTTATTGGATTATGGAGGAGATGGGCACTTCAGCCCTCATTACATGCCTTGCCCTCGTCTGTTTGGTTTCCATGATCATCTCTTACGTCTGCATTTCCTCAGCTGTGCTGAGGATGAGGTCCTCAGAGAAACGGTCCAAATCCTTCTCTACCTGTCTGCCCCATCACATCGCTGTGCCTTCCCCTTGGCCTCCAACCTCCTTTCTGTGGTCAGTGCTGAGGGCCTGAGCTCATTTGAGTGGAGCATCAATCTCCTTCCCCAGGAAGGTGTTGGGAGAAAGGATCCGATCCCTAATGGTCTGCCCTGGATCATCCTACTAATATGTTCTGCGTGAATCTCTTCACACCTCAAAAACGTCTGATTGTCATCACCACATCCAACAAAAATGTCTGACCATTGGCTTTAAGATCCTCCACCATCTCTCTCTCTCTTTGTCTCCTCTCTCTGTCTCTCAGTCTCGCTGAGTGGAAACCCAGGGTGGAGAACAGTGCTTGCCACATGGTAAGTGCCCAACAAATGCCATGATTATTAATTATTAATTTAGCTTTCTTTCTCTCTCTTCTTGTTCTTTTTTCCTTTAGCAGATTGCTTTGATGCATACACTCTTCCCTGTTTCACTTGCCAGTTTGATTATAATAATTGTGGTATTTGTTAAGTGCTTATTATATACTAAGCACTGTTTTAAGTGCTGCTGGGGTACATACAAGATAGTCATGTCCCTCATGGGGCTCACAATCTAAGTAGGAGGAAGAACAGGTATTGAATCCCCATTGTGCAGGTGAGGAAACTGAGGCACAGAGAAGTTGCTCATGTTCACACGTGGTCACGCAACAGGTAAATGACAGGGTAGGGATTGCCCAAGGTCACACAGAAGTAGTAGATAGAGCACAGGTTTGGGAGTCAAAACGTGGTGGGTTCTAATCCTAGATCCACCACTTGTCTGCTGTGTGACCTTGAGCAAATCACTTCACTTCTCTGTGCCTCAGATACCTCGTCTGCAAAATGGGGACTGAAGCTGTGAGCCTCATATAGGAAAGGGTGTGTGTCCAACCCAATTTTCTTGAACCCATCCCAGTGCTTAGTACAGTGCCTGGCGCATAGCAAGCGCTTAACAAATGTCATAATTATAATTATTATTATTAGCAAGTGGCAGAGCTGAGATTAGAACCCATGTCCTTCTGACTCCCAGACTTATGATCTATCCACTTGGCTATGCTACATCTTCATATATTCCCTCTAGTCTGGAACTCCATCCCCCTTCATGTCTAGCATTCCACTAGTTTCTCGATCTTCAAAGCTCTATTAAATCCTAGAGCTCTTCCCTGATTATTCTGTCATTTTGTCCCTTTTGTTTTACTTAGGCACTTGGGCCTATACCCTTTAGGCAGCACTTTTATACTCAGCCTTGCCCCACCCTCTAGTCTACATATCCTGATATTCTGTTACTTCTCTTTGTACCCCTAAAGCAGCACTTTTATATTCAACCCTGCCCCACCCCTGATGTTCGTATCCTGATATTCTCTTACTTCTCTCATTCATAATTTATTTTAATGTTTGTCTTCCCAACGAGATTGTAAGATCCTTTTCTTTTTCTTTTTTATGGCATTTGTTAAAGGCTCACTATGTGTGAAGCATTGGAGTAGATACAAGATGATTAGTTGGACACAGCCCCACTTAATCCCCATTTCACAGATGAGGTAACTAAGGCACAGAGTACTTAAGTGACTTGCCCAAACCCACTCAGTAGGCAGGTGGCAGAGCCAGGATTAGAACCAATGTCCACTGACTTCCAGGACCGTGCTCTTTCCACTAGGCCAGTGCGGTTTCTCCAAGCTCCCTGAGAGCAGGGATCGTGTCTAATCGGTCTACTCTACTGTACTTCCTCAAGTGGTTAGAACAGCGTTAGGCTCAATGTAAATGCTCAATCGATGTTGATCCTACCCCTTTATTACCCACTAAATTATAGCTTCAAAATCTACAGTACCATAAGCCCATGGGCCTACAAGTAGAGGGCTCAGGGAGAGAGATCCTCAGTAGCCTGGGAATGTGGGATCCTTCTCCTGACATGGCCAGCTCCCTTGAATGAGCCCACAGTCAGTGGTGTCTTTGGCTGATTTTAGAACATCAGAGGGGAGAAAGGGACTGAGCCCCCTCAGGGCAGAAACCCTGCCTGATCCAATTGTACTGTATCTAGCTCAGCACAGTGCTTCATGTATTGCATGGATTTAACAAGAAAAGAAGCAGCATGGTCTAGTGGAAAGAGCATGGGCCTGGGAGTCAAAGGACCTGGGTTCTAATGCTGGTTCTGCCAATTGCTTGCCGTGTGACCTTGGGCAAGTCACTTAACTTCTCTGTGCCTGTGTTCCTCAACGATAAAATGGGGATTAAATTCCTGTTCTCCCTCTTACTTAGTCTGGGAGCCCCATGAGGGAGGGGGACTGTATCCAACCTAATTAACCTGTACCTACCCCAGGGCTTAGAACAGTGTTTGACACATTGTAAGTGTTTAACAAAGACCCTAAAAAGATGCCACTATTATTAAACTGCAAGCTCATTGTGTATGCAGTGATCATGTCTACCAGCTATGCTGTATTGCACTTTCTCAAATGTTTGGTACAGTGTTGTGTACACAGTGAGAACTCAATAAATACCACTGATAGACCGATGGGCAGGAAATCTGTCTACTAATTCTATTGTACTCTCCCAAGAATTTACTAGAGTGCTCTGCACATAGCAAGCCCTCAATAAATACCATTGATGTATTGATTAATGACTGGCATGAAATAGTCCAGTTAAAATTTACACTCATCCTGGACTTTGGGGCAGGAAGCATGTCTATCAACTCTATTGTATTGTACTCTCTAATCAATCAATCGATGGTACTTACTGAGCACTTACTTTTTGCAGAACACTGCACAGGGTACAGTATAACACTATAACTCCCAAGCACTTCATACAATGCTCTGCACACAATAATTGCTCAATGAATACAATTGATTGATTCACTGTTTTTTTATAGCTGTTTTTTTCTTTGGTTTGTTTTTATGGTATTTGTTAAGCCATCCTGCTTACAGTGCTTCTGGGCTTCTGGTAATATCGTTCTCCTGCTATTTTCCATCTTCTCCAGCCTAAGGCCCATTGACCAGATCTTCACCCACCTGGACCCGGCCAACACCACGGTGCATCTCAGCAAGGGAATCTTGGAGACCATTGAAGCTTAGAAATGGAAGATTTCCTGGACACAATTGGCTGCAAAATCCTCCTTTATTGCTACCGCGTGGCCCAGGGACATTCCATCTGCTCCTGAGTGCATTCCAGGCCATCGACCTCAGCCCCGGGACCCTCCAAAGGGCTCTGGTCAAAGACAGAGTCCCCCGATAGGTCGGCCAGTCGTGCCTTCTCTTCTGGATCCTCAGTTTGTGCCTTGATGTTACCACCCCCTCAGAACATGACCAGCCCTCAGAACCAGACCAGTGTTCCGAATATAGTTCATTTAAAATGCGGTTCTTCAGTCAGAGTCAGTGTGGGCCTCACCCTGGTGAATTCCATCATTTTCACCCTCCCCGATATCCTCTTTATAGGGCCCATGAGTGGGGCCAGCATTGGCATGGTGACTCTACTGAGTAGGCACCACAAGTTAGTCTAGGACCTACACGGACATGGATACTTGTCCAGACCGATGCCCAAGTTTTGAGAAGCCAGATGTGTCCTTTTCCTGGTCACTCTTTATGATCTCCTGCACAGAAGCAGTTCGGTAACCTTCAACGTGTTAGTGAACACCCAGGCCGAGACTCCCCTCATACTGAATATCCACACGGTTTTGTCGTTCGTCTTCTTGGCCATAAGTCCACTCCTGATTATCAACAGCATCAGGAGACCTTTCTGGGGCAGATTTTTGAGGAAACACAAAGCCCCACTCTCCACATCAACCGAGTTGACAGCAGCAGAGGAGCCCCAAGTAGGTGGGAGAGAAGCGAAAAGGACCTGAGATGGGAGGGACTGTAAGCCAGTTATGGTCAGGGAATGTGTCTACTAATTCTGTTGTATTGTACTTTCCCAAACGCTTAGTACAATGCTGTGAACATAGTAAGCATTCAATAAATACCATTGATTATTGATTGTTTGAGGGACCTAGTGCAACAGTCACTTCCCCAGGAAAGTTCCCCACAGCACTTATGTGCCTATCTATGAACTATGTATTATAAATTCTTTATTTATATTCATGTCTGTCTCTCCCTCTAGCCTGTAATTTCGCTGTGGGAAGGGAACGTCTGCCAACTATGTTGGACTCTCCCAAATGCTGAGTACAGTGCTCTGTGCATGGTAAGCACTCAATTAAATACCTGTAGTGATGATGATGATGATGAATTTTAGCTTCGCCTGGGTGAAGTGACAGCTGCATTTCAGCATTACAGCCTGCACTAGACAGGATCATCTACTCCTTTCTCTGTAGATAGTAAGTGCTAGATAAATACTATTGATTTGTATTTACCCCAGCAATTAGAACAGTGCCTGACACATAGTAAGCTTTTAACAAATATCCCTGAAAAAAACAACAAAAAAAACAAAAGGAGGCTTAGCTGGTCTTGGACTTTTTGGCAAGTTTGCCCAGGTAAATTTTTGGCAAATTCGTCTGGTTCACCTAATTCATTTCGTGCTACATTTAGCTTCTTGCTATTTGATCTCTTTCTTTCTGCTTTGTTAGCATCACTAATCATATCTATATACCAAGTGATATAATGTACATCCATATAAAATATACATATCAATGTCATTATATTCCATCATCACATATCACTACATAAAGGACAATGATATGTGTGTGTGTTTACATGTATATATATATGAGTATATGCATATATATGAGTAGTGATGTATATTATTAGTGATAACACACATACATTATTGTCTTTCTTATTCAAATAAGACACCACTTACAGTGCTGGGTTTTTTAATATGATATTTGCTAAGCGTTTATCAATCAATCAATCGTATTTATTGAGCACTTACTGTGTGCAGAGCACTGTACTAAGCGCTTGGGAAGTACAAGTTGGCAACATATAGAGACGGTCCTTACCCAACAGTGGGCTCACAGTCTAGAAGGGGGAGACAGAGAACAAAACCAAACATATTAACAAAATAAAATAAATAGAATAGATATGTACAAGTAAAATAAATAAATACAGTAATAAATATGTATAAACATATATACACATATACAGGTGCTGTGGGGAAGGGAAGGAGGTAAGGCGGGGGATGCAGAGGGGGACGAGGGGGAGAGGAAGGAGGGGGCTCAGCCTGGAAAGGCCTCCTGGAGGAGGTGAGCTCTCAATAGAACATTGAAGGGAGGAAGAAAGCTAGCTTGGTGGATGTTGAGAGGGAGGGCATTCCAGGCCGGGGGATGACGTGAGCCTGGGGGTCGACGGCGGGACAGGCGAGAACGAGGCATGGTGAGGAGATTAGTGGCAGAGGAGCGGAGGGTGCGGGCTGGGCTGTAGAAGGAGAGAAGGGAGGTGAGGTAGGAGGGGGCGAGGTGATGGAGAGCCTTGAAGCCGAGGGTGAGGAATTTCTGCCTAATGCGTAGGTTGATTGGTAGCCACTGGAGATTTTTGAGGAAGGGAGTAACATGTCCAGAGCATTTCTGGACAAAGGCAATCCGGGCAGAGGCATGAAGTATGGATTGAAGTGGGGAGAAACAAGAGGATGGGAGATCAGAGAGGAGGCTGATACGGTAGTCTTAACGGGATAGGATGAGAGCTTGAACAAGCAGGGTAGCGGTTTGAATGGAGAGGAAAGGGCGGATATTGGCAATGTTGCGGAGCTGAGACTGGCAGGTATTGGTGAGGAAGGGAGAGGAGCGGTCAGAATTTAGGGACGCAGTAACAAGGGGGATTCCCTTTGTAAGAGTCAGGGATTCTTGCAATCACGACTTGGCAAACTTTTAATTATGGGCCCTAGTGGCTGATCCCAGGCGTCTCTCCTCCACCTATCAGGAGAAGCCATGAAATCCCATGGCACTGAATTAATGCTATTGTCAAAGAAAACTAGAAACTGTAGCCCCAAGACCAGGCATCAGAAATGGAAAGCATCTCCCTGAGCTGACATCATCACCGGTACTAATACTCAGATGGACCTTTCCAAGCTGTGACAGTGCAAAGTACTGTGGACTAGTTGAAAGAGCACGGGTCTGGGAGTCACAGGCCCTGGTTTTTAATCCCGGCTCTGCCACGTGTCTTGGGGAAATCGCTTCACTTCTCTGTGCCTCATTCACCTCATCCATAAAATGAGGATTCAATACCTGTTCTCCTTCCTTCTTAGACTATGATCCCCTTGTGGGATGTGGACCTGTACAACCAGATAAGCTTGTATTTGCCCCAGCCCTTAGTAAAATGCCTGGTACACGGAAAGTGCTTAACAAATGCCATTTAAAAAAATAATCACTGGGAATGCAAAACTCTCGGAAAAATAGGGAATGGGGAGAATGGAATTGGAACTGAAAAGATGGATTCATAGTTGAGGCAGGTTGAGGAAAGATCAGGAGAGCAATGAGTTTAGAAAACAGGTACAGGGAGCTGGGACTGCAGGCACAAATCGAAAGAGCAGTGCGGCCTAGTGGATAGAGCACGGGCCTGAAAGTCAGAGGATCTGGTTCTAATCTTGGCTCTGTCACATGTCTTTTATGTGATCTTGGGCAAGTCACTTCACTACTCCATGTCTCAGTTTCTTCATCCATCAAATAGAGATTGAATGTCTGTTCTCCCTTCTATCTCCTTACATATCTGCCAGACCACCACTCTCCCCACCTTCAAAACCTTATTAAAGCTCTCATTTCCTCTAAGTGGACTTCCCTAATTAAAGCCTCTTTTCTCCAGTGCCCTCTTCCTTCTGCATCATCTATGCACTTTGATCTGTGACCTTTGAGCAATTTATATTCATCCTCCAGCTCGTAAGTACATATCTATGCATTCTATATTTAAAAAATTGATTTTTTATATTAGTACCTCTCTCCCCCTCTAGACGGCCAACTCATCATGCACAGGGAATGTGTCCACCAACTCTGTTGTACTGTACTCTCCCAAGCACTTTGTGGGCAGGGAATATGTCTATTTATTGCCATATTGCCCTTTCCCAAGCCCTTACTACAGTGCTTTGCACACAGTAAGTGCTCAATAAATACTATTGAATGCATGAATGAAGCATTTAATACAGTGCTCTGAACACGGCAAGTGTTCAGTAAATGCCACTGATAAGTCAGTCAGTAAGTCAATCATATTTATTGAGCACTTACTGTTTGCAGAGCATTGTACTAAGTGCTTAGGAACATACAGTATAACACTAGAACAGACACAACGAGTTCACAGTCTGGAGAGGATCATAGGAATTGACATCAATGAATAAATTGAAGATATGGACACAAGTCCCATGGGGCTGGGACAAGGGGATGAATAAAAGGAGCCCTGCTTTCTTCCCTTTTCCTCCACACGAACTCGGTGTGTAATAATAATGATGGTATTTGTTAAGCGCTTACGATGTGCAAAACACTGTTCTAAGCGCTGGAGGGTGCAAGGCGATCAGGTTGTCCCACGTGGGGCTCACAATCCTAATCCTCATTTTACAGATGAGGTAACTGAGGCACATAGAAGTTAAGTGACTTGCCCAAGTCACATAGCCAATTAGTGGTGGAGTCAGGATTAGAACCCATGACCTCTGACTCCCAAGCCCATGCTCTTTCCACTGAGTCATGCTGCAGCTTGGTAAGGGAAAGCTGCCTGCTGCTATGACTGCATACCCTGTGCCAATTGATCAGCAAGCAGACCAGTAGGTATTCACTGGGAATTGTGCTTCCTAATCAAACAGTAGTGGGTCGGGCAGGTTATTACGGGAGAGCCTTCTGAGAGAGGAAATAATAACGATAACAACAAAAATGATTGTAATATTTGTTAAGTGTTTACTCGGTGTCTTGAGAAGCAGCGTAGCCATGTGGATAGAGCATGGCCAGGGAGTCAGCAATACCTGAGTTCTAATCCTGGCTCCTCCACTTGTATTCTGTGTGACCTTGGGCAAGTCCCTTCACTTCCCTGCGCCTCAGTTCTCTCATCTGTAAAATGGGAATTCATTACCTGTTCTCCCTCCTATTTAGCCTGTGAACCTCATTTGGGACTTAATGATCTTGTATCTACTAACCAGTGCTTAGTACAGTGCTTGGCATAAAGAAAACACTTAAGAAATACCAAAATTAGTCTTATCAGAACACTAAGAGCTAGGTTATATACAGGCGGGTCTGGTTGGACACAGTCTATGTCCTAAATGGGGCTCATAGTGTTCATCCCCATTTTACAGATGAAGTAAGTGAGGAAAAGAAAGGTGGAGTGACTTCCCCAAGGTCAACACAGCAGGCAAGTGGTGGAGCTGATATTAGAACCCAGGTCCTTCTGACTCCCGGGCCCTAGCTCCATCCACTGGGAAGGCGGGAGGTGGGGAACGTGGGACAGTTGGGACCCCCAGCCTCCTCTGTGTCCTATTATCTTCTTGGGGTTGGACTCTGCCTGTCCACAGTTTTTTTAATTTGGGAGACTTCCCTTATGCCCTTGTCGGTCAATCAGTGCTATTAATTGAGTGTGTGGAGCACTAGTCTAAGCACTTGGGAAAGTATAATTCAGCAGACTTGGTGGACACTTTCCCTGCCCACAATCAATCAATCAATTGTATTAATGGAACGCTTACTTTGTGCAGAACACTGTACTGAGTGCTTCAGAGAGTACAATATAACAAACAGTTGTAGGCACATACCCTGCCAACAAGGAGTTTACAGTCTGGTGGGGAAGACAGACAATAAAATAAATTATGGCCATGGACAAAAAGACTGAGGGGCTGAGCACACATCCAAGCCGTGACCAAAACCTGCCGGTCTCAGCTCCACAACATTGCCAAGATCTGCCCTTTCCTCTCCATCCCAACCGCTACCCTGCTCATTCAAGCTCTCATCCTATCCCGTCTGGACTACTGCATCAGCCTTCTCTCTGATCTCCCATCCTCGTGTCTCTCTCCACTTCAATCCATACTTCATGCTGCTGCCCGGATTATCTTTGTCCAGAAACGCTCTGGGCATATCACTCCCCTCCTCAAAAATCTCCAGTGGCTACCAATCAATCTGCGCATCACGCAGAAACTCCTCACCCTGGGCTTCAAGGCTGTCCATCACCTCGCCCCCTCCCACCTCACCTCCCTTCTTTCCTTCTACAGCCCAGTCCGCACCCTCTGCTCCTCCACCGCTAATCTCCTCACCGTACCACGCTCTCGCCTGTCCCGCCATCGACCCCCAGCCCACGTCATCCCCGGGGCCTGGAATGCCCTCCCTCTGCCCATCCGCCAAGCTAGCTGTCTTCCTCCCTTCAAGGCCCAGCTGAGAGCTCACCTCCTCCAGGAGGCCTTCCCAGACTGAGCCCCTTCCTTCCTCTCCCCCTCGTCCCCCTCTCCATCCCCCCATCTTACCTCCTTCCCTTCCCCACAGTACCTGTATATATGTATATATGTTTGTACATATTTTTTACTCTATTTATTTATTTATTTATTTTATTTGTACGTATCTATTCTATTTATTTTATTTTGTTGGTATGTTTGGTTTTGTTCTCTGTCTCCCCCTTTTAGACTGTGAGCCCACTGTTGGGTAGGGACTGTCTCTATATGTTGCCAATTTGTACTTCCCAAGCGCTTAGTACAGTGCTCTGCACATAGTAAGTGCTCAATAAATACGATTGATTGATTGATTGATTGATTGATTGAGCAGGGTGGAGGGTGGTGAATAAATGGGACAAATCTAAGTGTGAAAATGACTGGGCAAACTGAACCAAACGTATCATTCTAGGCAATCAATGGTATTTATTGGGCACTTATTGTGTGAAGAGCACTGTACTAAGCACTTGGGAGAATACAATGCAACACAGTCACTAGACACATTCCAGTGTTTCAGAAGCAAAGTCTCCATTCATCTAATTTTTTGGTTGTTCTTCTCTGCATTCCTTTACACCTGTACCATGGACTTTCCTCACCCTAGAATTTCACGCCTCCACCCAAAGGAAGTGTTAGAGTCCATTTATTCCTTTCAGATATGGAGTGTCCCCAGGATGAATTTCCAAATCCTCAAAGAGATCAGTTTATCCCCAAGGAGGTGGTCTTCCTTTCGTCCGAGGAGCCTTTGGGAATGTTTCTGGATTCCTTAGCCCTCTGTTTCTCTCTCCTCACTGCTCTGGTTTTGGGAGTCTTTATCCACCATCGGAACACCCCCATAGTGAAAGCTAACAACTGCAATCTCAGTTATACCCTTCTCATGGCCCTCCTGCCCTGCTTCCTATCCTTCTTGACTTCTGTTGGCCACCCCATTTTTGCCACCTGCATATTAAGACAGACGGCCTTTGGAGTCATCTCCGTGGTCATTTCCGCTGTGTTGGCCAAGATGGTCACCGTGGCCCTGGCCTTCAGGGAGCAGAATGAGGACATGGCTGGGACCCACAGCGCCATCCTCCATCGTCTGTGCCTGCTCCCTCGTCCAAGTGCTCATCTGTACAGTCTGGCTGGGAATCTCCCAACAGTTCCCCGACATAGATATGGCATCTGAGGCCGGGATCATCTTCGTCCAGTGCAACCAGGGATCCGCCACTGCCTTCTACTGCGTCTTAGGCTACATAGGGCTTCTGGCCCTGGTCAGCCTCACGGTGGCCTTCCTGGCCAGGAAGCCACCAGACAGCTTCAACGGGGCCAGGTGCATCACATTCAGCATGCTGGTGTTCTGCAGAGGCTGGGTCTCCTTCCTGCCGACCTACATGAGCACCAGGGACAAGGCCTCAGTGGCCATGGAGTTCTTCTCCATCTTGGCCTCTAGCACCAGGCTCCTCGGCTGCATCTTCTGGCCCAAGTTCTATGTGATCCTTCTGAGGCTGGACAGGAACACCAGAGGGCAGCTCCTGGGGTGACAGGTCACTTAATCTGGGTGCAATCAGGTGAGACCCCCTGGGGATGGGCTCGGGGAGGTGGGCCCTTGTAGGCAAACATTAGAATGCAGCCCCTCCCTACCAATACGCGACTCCACGGGTGTCTCCCAGAGGGCAACTTTTCACCTGAGGTGATTTCGTGCATCAGCTTCTAAATCGGCGAAGTTCCTTCCCTCCCTTCAGCCCCGACCTCCTATCGGTAGTGGGTCACTAGTGCTTAGCTCATTTGAGCAGAGTGCTAGTCTCTGTTCGCAGGAGGAGGCCGAGGGCAGTGCTTCCCACGGGTAGGAGAAAGTGGCAGATCCCTGCAGGCCCAGCCTGAATCTCTGGGAGAGCCCTAGTTGAGTGGGATGGGGCACATCAATCCCAAATCAGTCCCCACTCTGGGCCTCTTATCCTGTCCCTTCCAGCTCTGCCATTATTCCACCTACCTCATCCAGTTAATCAATCATATTTATTGAACACTTATGGTGTGCAAAGTCCAGTATTAAGCACGTGATTGAGTATATATAACAATATAACAGACGCATTCCCTGCCTGCAACATGTTTACATTCTAGTGGAGGAGACAGACATTAGTTCAAATAAATAAATTATGGCTATGTTCATAAGTGCTGTATGTCCCTCTCCTTTGCACTGCCCCCCCCCACCCACTACTGCAGCCTGCAGTCCACTCCTTTCCTCTTCTTTCCTGGGTTCCCCACTTCCCTCAGGCCGTGCCCTGATGAATCAATAATCATAATGGTTGAACACTTACTGAGTGCACAGCATAGTGCCTAGTAAGATGGGAGATGAAAGTACAACAGGGTGGGTAATCAATCAGTCCGTCAGTCCATCATATGATTACCCACTCTTATTGAGTGTTTACTTTGTGCAGAGCACTGTAATAATAATAATAATAATGGTATTTGTTAAGCCCTTACTATGTGCCAAACACTGTTCTAAGCGCTGTTGTAGTTACAAAGTAACCAAGTTGTCCCACGTGGGGCTCAGAGACTTAATCCCCATTTTACGGATGCAGTAACAGAGAAGTTAAGTGGCTTACCCAAGGTCACAGCATATAAGTAGTGGAGCTGGGCTTAAAACCCATGACCTTCTGACACCCAGACCCGTGCTCTTGCCGCTGCACCATAAGTGCTTGGAGAGAACAATATAACATTGTAATTGTCAAATTCACTGCCCACGAAGAACTTATAGTCTAGAGGGGGAGTCAGACATTAATATAAACGCATAAATTACAGATATTTACATACGTGCTGTGGAGCTGGGAGAAGGGATGAACAAGGGAGCAAGTCAGGGTGACACAGAAGGAATTGAGAGAAGAGGAAAGGAGGGCTTAGTCAGGAAAGGCCTTTTGGAGATGGGCCTTCAAAAAGTCTTTGAAGTAGGGAGAGTCATTGTCTGTCGGATATGAGCAGGGAGGGCATTCCAGGCCAGAAGCAGGATGTGGGCTAGGAATCGGAGGAAAGATAGATGAGACTGAGGTACATTTAGAAGGTTGGAATCAAGAAGGGCAAAGTGTGTGGGCTGGGTTGTAGTAGGACAGTAGCGAGGTGAGGAAGGAGGGGGCAAGGTGATTGCATTCTTTAAAGCCAATGGTAAGGAGCTTCTCTTGGATTCAGATGTGAATGGGCAACCACTGGAGATTCTTGAGGAGAGGGGAAATGTGACCGGAATGTTATTGTAGAAAATGATCCGGGCAGCAGAGTGAAGTATGGGACTGGAGTGGGGGGAGATAGGAGGCAAGGAGGTCAGCAAGGAGGTTGATGCAGCAATCAATGTGGGATAGGATGAATGATTGAATTCACATGGTAGTTATTTAGATGGAGAGGAAAGCGTGGATTTTAGCGGTGCTGTGAAGGTTGAACCAACAGGATTCAGTGATGGATTGAATCTTTAGATTGAAAGAGAGCGAGGAATCAAGGATAATGTCAAGGTTACGGGCTTGTGAGACAGGATGGATGGTGGTGCCATCTACTGTGATGGGAAAGCCATGGGGAGGGCAGGGTTTGGGTGGAAAGATAAGGAGTTCTGTTTTAGATGTGTTAAGTTTGAGGTGACAGGTGGACATCCAAGAAGAGATGTCTTGAAGGCAGGAGAAAATGTGGGACTGCAAGAGAGAGAGAGATATCAGGGCTGGAGATGTAGTTTTGTGTATCATCTGCATAGAGGTGGTAGTTGAAACCATGAGAGCAAATGAGCTCTCCAAGACAGTGAGTGTAGATGGTGAACACAAAGGGACCCAGAACTGAACTTTGAGGAACACCCACAGGTACGGGGTGGGAGGCAGAGAAGGAACCCATGAAAGAGGCTGAGAATGAGCCGCCAGAGAGATAGGAGGAGAACCAAGAGAGGATAGTGTCCATGAAGCCAAATCTGGATAATGTTTCCGGGAGTAGAAGGTGGTTGACAGTGTTGAAGGCAGCTGAGAGGTCGAGGAGGATTAGGATGGAGGAGAGAACGTTGGATTTGGAAAGAAGCGCTTGGGAGAGTTCTGTCAAACAATATAATGGACACATTCCCTGCTCACAATGAGCTGATGGTCTGAATGGGGAGTGTGATTTTAGGAGGGTTTTGAAAGCATGTAATGTGGTGGTCTGTTGTGTATCAGTCAATCAATTAATCAATCAATGGTATTCATTGAGTGCTTACTGTGTGCAGAACACTGTACTAAGAGCTTGGGAGAAAAGAATACAACAGAGTTGGTAGATATGCATAAGAAAGGGGAAGGTGTTCCAGGCTAGAGGGAGGATGTGGTTAAAGGGCTTGGGGACGTGGATAATAGTTTTTGTTGAATGCTTACTGCATGCCAAGCACTGCACTAAATGCTAGGATAGATACACAATAATCAGGACCCACAGAGGGTGAACAGTCTAAGTAGGAGGGAAGAGAGGTATTGAATCTCTATTTTGCAGATGAGGGAACTGAGGCACAGAAAAGTTAAGTGACTTGTCCAAGATCACATAGCAGACAAGTGGCAGAGCCAGGATTAGAAACCAAGTCATTGGACTCTGAGTCCCATGCTCTTTCCACTATCAACAAATCAATCAAATGTATTTATTGAACACTCCTGTGTGCAGAGCACTTGGGAGAATGAAGTATAACCGAGTTGGTAGACACATTCCCAGACCACAGTGAGCTTAGTCAAGAGGGAGAGACAGACATAACATAGGTCATTATGCACAGGGAATGCCTTTGCTAATTCTGCGGTTATCTACTCTCCCAAGCACTTAGAACAGTGTTCTGTATATAGTAAGTGGTCAATAAATATCATTGACTGATTTACATGTATATAAGTACTGTAGGACTGAGGGAGGGATGAATAAAGGGAGCAAATCCAAGTGAAAAGCAAAAGGGAGTGGGAGAAGACGAAATGAGGGCTTAGTCAAGGAAGGGAGGAGATGTGCCTTCAATTTGGCTTTGACAGTAGGAAGAGTAATCATCTACCAGATAAGAAGGTCGGGGTGGAGGTGGGGGGGCACATTCCAGGCCAGAGGCAGGAAGTGGATGAGGGGTCAACGGTGAGATAGACTAGAATGAGGTACAGCAAGTAGGTTGGCTCTAGAGGAGCATAGTGAGCAGGCTGGAAGAACAGCAGCAAGGTGAACTAGAAGGGGGATAAGAGACTGAGTGCTTTCTACCCAAGGGTAAGGAGTTTGTTGCTCAAGGTAGATGGGCAACCAATGGACTGTACATTTATTAGTAAAATTATCCAGGCAGGAGAGTGGAGTCTTCTGAGAACTATGAAAAATTGCTGCATCTTTCCCATAGCTTTAGGAGAGATAGTTTTCTCCACACTTACTTAACTCCCAGGAAAGAAGCCTCCATTCCTCTTCCTCCCCAGACGTCCCAGGTCCTCAATGTTTACGGTCAGAGCTGGGTCTAAGGGGGCTCACAGGTTAGAGTTGAGGCCCACCTGTTCCTGGCTTCTTCTTGTAACACAAGGGAACCAGTGCTTTCTCTGTGCCTCCCACCAGCAGTGGTGCCATGTTCCTGACAGTGACAGAATAATTGCAATTCTGCTGGGAGATGAGCTCATGGAATCCTGTCCTATAACTGCTGCCCTCCCAGCCCCCTGCCCAGTTCCTGATCGCCTGATTCCAATCAGCCATAGAAGCCTTCCTGGTGAGTGTCTCCTTTCATTAGTTGTATTTGATCATCAATCAATCTTATGCATTGAGCGCTTACACTGTAATAATAATAATTGTGATATTTGTTAATGGTTTTCTACGGTCCAGGCACTATAGTAAGCACTGGGGTAGATACAAGCAAATTGGATTGTATCCCACATGGGGCTAACAGTTTCAATCTCCATTTTAT
Source organism: Tachyglossus aculeatus (assembly GCF_015852505.1). Lineage (NCBI taxonomy): Eukaryota > Metazoa > Chordata > Mammalia > Monotremata > Tachyglossidae > Tachyglossus > Tachyglossus aculeatus. The sequence goes on from NW_024045090.1 coordinate 1,507,358, forward strand.
AGATGAGGGAACTGAGGCCCAGAGAAGTGAAATGACTTCATTCATTCATTTATTCATTCATTCATTCATTCATATTTATTGAGTGCTTACTGTGTGCAGAGCACTGTACTAAGCGTTTGGGAAGTACAGGTTGGCAACGTATAGACACGGTCCCTAACCAACAACGGGCTCACAGTCTAAAAGGGGGAGACAGACAACAAAACAGAACACGTGGACAGGTGTCAAGACATCAGAATAAATAGAATTAAAGCTAGATGCACATCATTAACAAAATAAATAGAATAGTAAATATGTACAAGTAAAGTAAATAGAGTAATAAATCTGTACAAACATATATACAGGTGCTGTGGAGAGGGGAAGGAGATAGGGCGGGAGGGATGGGGAGGAGGAGCGGAAAAGGGGGGCTCAGTCTGGGAAGTCCTCCTGGAGGAGGTACGCTCTCAGTAGGGCTTTGAAGTGAGGAACAGAGGTAGCACGGAGGGAGGGTATTCCAGGCCAGGGGGAGGACGTGGGCCTGGGGTCGACAGAAGGACAGGCGAGAATGAGGTACAATGAGGAGGTTAGAGGCAGAGGAGCGGAGGGTGAGGGCTTGGCTATAGAAGGAGAGAAGGGAGGTGAGGTAGGAGCGGGCGAGGTGATGGAGAGCCTTGAAGCCAAGAGTGAGGAGTTTATCCAAGGTTTTATCCAAGGTCACCCAAAAAATAAATGGTGGAGCCGGCTGGGATTATAATCCCACAACCTTCTGACTCCCAGGTCCATGCTCATTCCACTATGCCATACTGCTTCGCGCTAGGGAGAGTAATAATAATAATAACTATGGTGTTTGTTAAGTGCTTACTAGTTGCCAGGCACTGTACTAAGCACTGGGGTGGGTACAGGCAAATAGGGCTGCACACAGTCCCTGTCCCACATGGGGCTCATGGTCTCAATCCCCATTTTGCAGATCAGTTAAGTGAAACACAGAAATGAGAAGTGATTTGCCCAAGGTCACACAGCAGACAAGTAGCAGAGCTGGGATTAGAACCCATGACATTCTTACTCCTAGGCCTGAGCTCTATTCATTATGTCATGTTGCTTCTCCAACCCATATAATACTGTATATATAAAAAGTATAATAATAAATAATAACTTTGGTATTTGTTAAGCACTTACAATGTTCCAAGCACTGTTCTAAGTGCTGGGGTAGATACAAGGTAATCACGTTGTCCCACGTGGGGCTTGCAGTCTTCATCCCTATTTTACTGATGAGGTAACTGAGGGTCAGAAAAGTTAAGTGACTTGCCCAAGGTCAAATAGCCGACAAGTGGCAGAGCCGGTATTAGAACCCACGATCTCTGACTCCCAAACCTGTGCTCTTGACACTAAGCCACGTGTTAAGCACTTGCTAAGTGCAGAGCACTGGATTAAGTGCTGAGGTAGATACAATATAGATTGGACACAGTCTCTGTCCCACATGGGCCTCACGGTCTAAATAAGAAGGAGTAGGATTTAATCCCCATTTTATAGGTGAGGAAACAGAGGCACAGAGATATGTGCCAGGCACCCTATTAAGTACTAGGTTTGATAAGAGGTAATCAGGTTGGCTCACAGTCTTAATCCCCATTTTACAGTTGCAGTAACTGAGGCACAGAGAAGTGACTTGCCCAAGGTCACACAGCAGACTAGTGGTAGATCTGGGATTAGAACCCAGGTCCTCTGACTCTCAGTCCTGTCCTCTATCCACTAGCCATGGTGTTTTTCCTTCTGGTTCAAACTTTGAAGCTGGAATGGGAAAGAGGAAACAGAGATCTGGATTTAGTAGTTTGGGTGTTGGGACATATCCGAGACCTTGGAAATATTCCCCATTTGAAGGGATGCTTTTCTTTAACGTGTCAGAACTCTGACCCAGCCTTGAATACAAAATACTGATCTCTCAGGCAATCAATCAATCAGACTGTATGCAGAGCACTCTACTAAGTGCTTGGGAGAGTAAAATATAAATGTTTCCCCTTTCCTGCCAGTGATCCAGAGGCTACTGCAACGGGGAAAGCCTCAGGAGGGGAATTTCAATTTTTTAAATGATATTTGTTAAGCGCTTACTATGTGGCAGTCACTGTACTAAGATCTGGGGTAGATACGAACTAGTCAGGTTGGACACAGTCCTTGTCCCACACGGGACTCAAAATCCACAGATGAGGATTCTGAGTCCTAGTGAAGTAACTTCCCTGAGATCACACAGCAGATGAGAGGCAGAGCCAGGACTAGAATCCAGGTCTTTCTGACTTCGAGGTCTGTGTTTTATCCACTAGGCCACGCTGTTTCCCAAGTACTTGATTCCAACTGAATGATTCCAAGTGAGAAGCAGCGTGGCTTAGTGGAAAGAGTCTAACCTTGGGAGTCAGAGGATGTGGGTTCTAAACCTGGATCTGCCACATGTCTGCTGTGTGACCTTAGGTAAGCCACTTAACTTCTCTGTGCCTCGGTTACCTCATCTGTAAAATGGGAATTAAGACTGTGAGCCCCATGTGGAACAACCGGCTTACCTTGTATCTACCCCAGCACCTACAACAGTGTTTGGTACATAGTAGGCACTTAAGAAATACCATAATTATTATTATTACTATTAATATTATTATTTGCACAATGCTCTGAACACAGAAAGAGCTCAGTAAATACCATTGATTGATTCCAAGCATATAGTACAGTGCTCTGCTCAGTTATTGCTCAATTAATACCATTGATTGTTTGATTTACATTGTTGTGCTCACAGTAAGCATTCAGCTTAGTACAGTGCTGTGCACACAGTAACCATTTAGTAACTACCATCGATTGATTCCAAATGCTTAGTACAGTGCTCTGCATACAGTAACGATTCAGTAACTGCCATTGGTAGATTCCAATGCTTAGTACAGTGCTCTGCACACAATAAGCATTCAGTAACTACCACTGATTTATTGATTGATTCCAAACGCTTAATACAATGCTCTTCCCAGAGTAAGTGCTCAATATATAACACTGTATGATTAGAGTTCTGTTAGGTGATAGCCAAAGGAAATGTTGGAGGCACAGTCTGATAATTGGGGCTCTGAACACAACATGGGGAGAACTGGGATCTTTTTCAAATAGAGCAGGAGGGAAACCATCTCCTCCTCCCCACTGTGCCCATCTCTTAATCCCACCTTCCAGATCCTGGGAAGATCAGCCTCCCAGCCCCTCCTGCCCACCTTCCACACACTCCCCAGACTGACTGGGCCGAGCAGCCTGAAGTAGGGACAAGCTGTGTCAGTGACAATTCCTAAAACCTCCAGCCAGTTGGCTCTCAGTTGACTCTGAAGTTCTGGGAGAGAAGGGACTGTGATTATTTTTCTGAAAAAAAGTTCATCTTATTGTTTTCCCATCCCTTAAGAACCTCCAGTGGCTACCCATCCACCTCTGTATCAAACAGAAATTCCTTTCCATCAGCTTTAGATAACTCGATCACCTTGGCCCCTCCTCCCTTACCTTGCTGCTCTCCTACTGTAACCCAGTCCGTGTACTGTGCTCCTCTAATGCCAACTTACTCAATGTACCTCATTCTCATATAACTAGTCACTGACCACTTGTCCACGAGCTCCCTCTGAACTGTATCTCCCTCCTCCTTCAACAATCAGTGGTATTAATAATAATAATAATAATAATAATAATAGTATTCATTAAGCGCTTACTATGTGCAAGGCACTGTTCTAAGAGCTGAGGAGGTTACAAGGTGATCAGGTTGTCCCACGGGGGGCTCACAGTCTTAATCCCCATTTTTCAGATGAACTAACTGAGGCACAGAATAGTTAAGTGACTTGCCCAAAGTCACACAGCTGACAAGTGACAGAGCTGGGATTTGAACCCATTACCTCTGACACCAAAGCCCGTGCTCTTTCCATAAAATCATGCTGCTTCTCACTGCTTTACTGTGCTTTACTGCATGCAGAGTACTGTACCAAGTGCTTGGGAGAATGCAGTTTCACGGAGCTGGTAGACATGTTCCCCCTCCACAAGAGTTTATGGTTTCGAGGTGGAGACTATTTGCCAGACCACCACTCTCCCCACCTTCAAAGCCTTATTCAAATCACATCTCCTCCAAGAAGCCTTCTCTGACTAAGGCCTCATTTCCCCTTCTCCCTCACCCTTCTGAATCATCTATATACTTGGATCTATATCCTTTTACCATTATCAAGTGCCATCGAGTCATTTCCGAATCTTTTTGACTCTATGGATATATTTTCTCCTGAACGTCCTGTATTCTGCTATAATCCACAACCTTAGAATTGACAACTTGTATTTTTGTGGCAATTGTTTCATCAGCACATTTCATGACTTTTTCGAGGCTCTTCACAGCAAATCTTCCTAGCATTAATCTTTGGCATATTTCTTGTTTGCTAGGTCCTTTATTATAAATTATTGATACCAGGAGAGAAAATTGTCAACTATTTCTATCTTCTTTCCATCTGCAATAAATGTTCAAACTTCGAGTTGTCATGATCTATGTTTTCTTGACATTTAAATGCAGGCCCATCTTTTTGCTCAGCTCCTTAACTTTTAATGAGCCCTTCAAATCTTCTTCATTTTTTGCTAGTAGGGTACTATCATCAACATAACGAAAATTGTTTGTATCCCTTCCTCCAATCTTGGCTCCCTGTTCATCTCCATCCAATCCGGCTTCTCATTATGTATTCGGCATAAAAGATGAATAGATAAGGTGTTAAGATATATCCTTGCCTTACCCTATTAGTAATGGGAAAACAATCAGTTTCTCCATATTCTGGCTTTATTGTAGACTCCTGTCCAGCATACAGGTTCTGCATTAATTCATTAATTCATTCAATCATATTTATTAAGTGCTTACTTCGTGGAGAGCACTGTATGAAGTCCTTGGAAAAGTACAATTCAGCAACAGAGACAATCCCTGCCTACAATGGGCTCACCGTCTAGGAGGAGGGAGACAACCATCAAAACAAGTAAACAGCCATCAATATAAATAAATAAAATTATAGGTTTGCTTGCATCCACCCTAGCGCTTAGTACAGTACCTTGCACTTAGTAAGTGCTTAGCGAATACTATGATTATTATGATTATTACATGTCATTAATATAAATGAATAGAATTATAAATATGTATATATATATATATATACAAGTGCTGTGGGGGTAGAGCAAAGGAAGAGAGTTGCGGTGGTGGGGAGAGGAGGAGGAGCAGAGACAAAGGGTGGGCAGGTGAGAATGAGGCACAATGAGAGGTTTAGCACGAGAGGCATGGAGTGTGTGGGCTGTTATGTAGGAGAGAAAGGAGCTGAAGTAGGAGGGGGCAAGGTGATGGAGAACTTTGAAGCCAATAGTTGGGAGTCTTTTCCTGATACAGAGGTTGATAGACAACCACTGGAGATTTTTGAGGAGGGGGTGACATGCCCAGAAAATGATCCAGCATGCCCATTTTCCTTCATGTGATCAAGAGCTTCTCATGATTTTTGTAGTCAAAGGTCTTACTATAATAATGCACATGCTGACTTCCTTTTGATATTCTCTTTTCCTTTCAATTATCCAACAGACACCAGCAATAATATCTCGTGTCCCTTGTCCATTCTAGAATCTTGCTTGATCATCGTGCAATTGATGTTCCACGTAGGTCTCCATTCGATGCCTTGTAACCTAGCAATACCTAGGTGGCATGTAAGATAAAGGAAATTGTACAGTGATTGTTGCATTTGGTCGTATCTCCCTTCTTCAATATTGGAACATGAACTAATATCTTCCAATCAGATGGCCATTGAGTGGTTAACCATACCTGTTAAAATAATTTGATAAGGATATTAACCGATTCCTCTCCAGTTGCCTGAAACACATCAACAGGAAGACTATCAAATCCATGTGCCTTATTTTTGGTAAGACAGTGCAAAACTAATCTAACTTAGCTTTTACCTGATGAGAGGCGCTAATTCATAAGGAACATTTTCAAATACTCACTGTATATTGCTGTCCTTCTGATATAGTTCCTTTGTGTATTACCATCATATCTGATTTCATTGGCATCATTTATCATCAGCTCATCTTTGCTTTCGGCGAAGCCAATTCAAGGATGAAATGTTCCCTTAATTTCCTTAAATCTTCTGAAACAGTGATCTTGTCCACCCACATTCATTATTGACTTCCATGTATTTAAAAATGCTGTAATAATGCTCCTGCTTGTCCTTCTTCTGGCACAGAGCTGGAATGTTTGGCTCAGTTCTTTAACCAGGTTCTTTTGTCCTCTGATTTTTGCTTCCTTCCCTTTTTCAGCTATTTCCAGAGTTAGGTTCAACATCCATTTTGACTTCTTCTGCTCCCTGACCTTTTGCAATACTTTGTTGCTTTCTTCTTTGATGACAATTTTAATGTCCATCCACAGTTTCTCTGGTTCCTCATCGTGGTCCTTCACTGTACCTCGTTCTCGCCTGTCCCGCTATCGACCCCGAGCCCACGTCCTCCCCCTGGCCTGGAATGCCCTCCCTCCACACATCCACCAAGCTAGCTCTCTTCCTCCCTTCAAAGCCGTCCTGAGAGCTCAGCTCCTCGAAGAGGCCTTCCCAGACTGAGGCCCCTCTTTCCTCTCTCCCTCCCCATCAACCCCGCCCTACCTCCTTCCCCTCCCCACAGCACCTGTATATATGTTTGTACGGATTTATTACTCTATTTATTTTACTTGTACATATTTACTATTCTATTTATTTTGTTAATAATGTGCATCTAGCGTTACTTCTATTTAATCTGATGACTTCACACCTGTCTAAATGTTTTGTTTTGTTGTCTGTCTCCCCCTTCTAGACTGTGAGCCCATTTTTGTGTAGGGACCGTCTCTATATGTTGCCAACTTGTACTTCCCAAACGCTTAGTACAGTGCTCTGCACATAGTAAGCGCTCAATAAATATGATTGAATGAATGAATGAATGAATGAATGTTTCCTTCCCTTTGAGAGTAAGCACCTCAAACTGATTTTTTACACGATTCTTAAATGCAAGGGGAATATTCGTCAGGTCATAATTGGGCAGCTGTAAGGCATGGTTGATATTTCTAAGTTTTAGCCCGAGTTTACACATTAAAAGCTCACGATCTATTTCACAATCAGTTCCAGGCCATGTTTTTGCTGCCAAAGTATAACTCTTCCATTTCTTTCTACAAATAAAATAACCTAGTTGATTTCTATATAGTCCAAGTGTACAGTCATCATTTAGGTTGGTTCAAGAAGGTGTTTGCAATTAAGAAGTCATTTGACTTACAAAAATCAATCAGTCTCCAGCTTGATTCTAATTTCCAAGGCCATACTTTCCAACAATCTTCATTTCCATTCCATTACCAACTTTTACATTCCAATCCTTAGCGATAATCAACAAATTTTGCTTGCAGCTTTAATCAATCTTTCTCTGCACTTCATCATAAAACCTATCTATTTATTCTTGCTTTGCATTTCTTGTTGGGGCATATACCTGAAATGTCAAATTGTATGCTTTTCCTCTGAATCTAACAGATATCAATTTGTTATTGACAGCATTCTTTCCAATAACTGTCTTAGAAATTTTCTTTGTCACAATTTTCAATACATCATTTCTTCTATTTTTGGCGTGAGCGGAGTGGTAAATGATATGCTCACTAGATGGGAAATGCCCAGTACAAATTCATTTTATTTCACATTCCTAGGATGTCGATCTTCCATTTCACTTTTGACTATTTACAGAATTCCCTGGTTCATACTATGCACATTCCATGTTCCAGTAATAAAGGTATCTTTACAGCTTTGGATACTCTTTCTCGCATGGCAACATCAGCAACCAGAGGTATGAAGGCTTTATTACAGCCGCATCATAAACACACATGATACCCTGACACGTTGTCTGCTCATCCCTAGTAGTTTGCTGAATGCCTTCCAAACGGAGGGGTCATCTTCCAGTACTTTATCTGTAGTCATTCATGTGCATCCATAGAGTTTTCCTGGTAAAAATACAGTAGTGGTTTACCATGCATTCTTCCGTGCAGTGAAAACTCGAGTCTCTGCCATTGTCTTTGATCGACATTTTGATCACTTGATCATCTGCCTTTGACTCTTTCCCATGCTGCTGCTGCCCAGCACAGGTGCATCAGCTTTGTCTGATGCTTCCACTTAGACCTTTCCATTAAGGGTAACCCTAGTGACAGAGTATCTCTCAATGGATAGCTCAAAGCTTCATTGGCATACCCAACCCTGCCATGGTAACCTAAGCACTTGATATTCACCCCACAGCACTAATGTCTATATCCATATTTTATTTACATGTATGTCTGTCCCCACCCTAGACCTTGAGGTCACTGTGGACAGGGAACATGTCTACCAGCTCTACTGTACGGAACTCTCCTAAGTGCTTACTACAGTGCTCTGCACACAATAAGCATTCAGTACATAGCATCGAAGGACGAGTAACTATTGTTTTGTCCCAAGTACTTAGTACAGTACTTTGCACACAATAAGCTCTCATCATACACCATCGATAGACCCCTCACTGTACAGTATTTTTCCAAGAAAAGGGTGTGTGTGTGTGTGTGTGTGTGTGTGTGTGTGTGTGTGTGTGTGTGTTGTGGGGTGGGGGGAGGGAATGGAAATGTGGTTACTGGTCACAATGGAATTCCCTCAGTCTCACAGCGATTATATATATAATCTGTGATTTATTTATTTTTATTAATGTCTGTCTCTCCCTCTAGACTGTAAGTTCCTTGTGAGCAGGGAATATGTCCGTGATATTGTACTATCTCAAGCACTTAGTCCAGTGCTCTGCCCAAAATAAGCGGACAATAAACGTGAATGAATGAATGAATGAATGAATGAATGGAGTTAGAAAGATCTGAGTTCGAATCCCAGCTCCTCCATTTGCCTGCTGTGTGACCTTGGGCAAGTCACTTCACTATTCTAAAATGGGAATTAAAACTGTGAGCCCCATGTGGGTTAGGGACTGTGTCCAACCTGATTAGCTTGTATCTACCCCAGCACTTAGTAGATACAGTGCCTGGTACATAGTAAGGGCTTAACAAATGCCATAAAAAGAAGACTTAATAGAGTGCCTGACATATAATAAGCACTAAAGAATTCCATGTAAAACTTTTATTACAGCACCTGGTACATAGTAATTTCTTAACAACGTTTAAGAACAATTTCTTAAATGTCTGCAGTGTGACAAGTATTGTACAAAATGCTTGAGAGAGTACAGTCCAACAGAGTTGGTAGACCAGTTCTCTACCCACAATGAACTAACAGGGCAGAGGAACTGGTTTTCAGTCCCTCACACTCTCTCTCAGATTCCATTTTCCCCTCAGACCCTGTTGTGTCTTTCCCACCATTCCTCACCCTGTCTAGTCTGAGATGGTCTCCAGAGACCTCATCCAGGGCATCAGCTTCCTCCCCGAAACAACAGTGGGATTCGTTGGGAACGTCTTCCTTCTCACGGTCTTCCTGCTCCCTCAGCTCCATGAGTCCAACCCCACAGACCTAATTGTCATCCACCTGGCCTTGGTCCACACCATGATGCTCCTCACCAGGTTGGTCACTGTGACAATATCAGCCCTAGGTCTGACAGTTCCAGACCGACGTTGGGTGTAAGTTGTTCACATTAGTGTACGGCACCACAAGCCACCTGAGCGCGACCCAGGCCATCACCATCAGCCCCAACCACCCCTCTTGGGCTCCGGTCAAAGACTAGATGTCTAAGTGTATCTTCCCAGACTGCATCTCCATCTGGTTCTTCAACCTGCTTGTGGAAGCCAACCTCCTCGTGAAGATGGTTTCATCCCGCAACATAACCAGCAGAGAGAACAGTTTCCACGACAACTATTTCATGTTGTTCAGGATCAGCACGTCCATCAGCGCTTGGCTACTCTCCTACTACAATCCGGCCCACATAGTTTGCTCCTCTAATGTTAACCTTCTCACTGTACCTCGATCTCGTCTGTCTCACTGCTGACCTCTCGCCCAAGTCCTGCCTCTGGCCTGAAATGCTCTCCCTCCTCGTATCCAAAAGACAGTGACTCTCCCCTCTTTCAAAGCCTTACGGAAGGCTCATCTCTTCCTAGAGGCCTTCCCTGACTAAGCCCTCTTTTCCAATTCTCCTACTCCATTCTGCATTGCACTGACTTATTCCCTTTATTCATCCCCACTCCTAGGCCCACAACACTTATGTATGTATCTGTAATTTATTTTATTAATGTCTGTCTCCCCTTCTAGATTATCAGTTTGTTGTGGGTAGGGAATGTGTCTTTTTACTGTTCTATTGTACTCTCCCAAGTGCTTAGTACAGTGCTCTGCACAAAGCAAGTGTTCAAAAATACGATTGAATGAATGAATGAAAGAAAAACAACACCTGTTTGTAGTAATGGAGACTACACCTATCAAGACTGTGAGGAAACCCTGTGGAGTCAGAGAGAAGTGCTCAAGGAATATAAATCTCTCAGAGTTAATCTCTTAACTTGCAAGGACTCTGAAAGATTTCTATAACTTTCCCCATGCTTTAAGAGATATTATTTTCTCCACACTTATCTGATTCCCAGAAAAGAAACCTCCTATTCCCTCCTTCTCCGGATGTCCCAGGACTTTGACGCTTACTGTCTGAGCTGGGTCTAAGGGGGCCAAAGGCTGGAGTTAGGGCTCACCTCCTCCTGGCTTCTTCTTGTATCACAAGGGCACCGGTGTTTTCTTTTTGCCTCCCACTTCTCTCCAGCAGTGCCAGGTTCCTGACCGTGACAGAATACTTGCAGTTCTGCGGGGAGATGAGCTCATGGAATCCTGTCCTATAACTGAAGACCTGCCAGCCTGGTTCCTGATCGCAAAGCCGGGTCAGCATTAGAAGCCTTTCTGGTAAATTCTTCCTTTAATTAGTGGTATTTGCTCATCAACCAATCATATCTATTGAGCACTTACTGTGTGCAGAGCACTATTCTAAGCACTTGGGAGAGTACTACATATATAATAATGTTATGATATTTGTTAAGCTTTTACTAGAAACTAAGCACTGGAGTAAATACTGGCATAGACACAAGATAGGTTAGACACAGTCCCTCTTCCACATGGGGCTCAATCTAAATAAGAGGGAGAAGGATTTAATCCCAATTTTACAGATGAGGAAACAGGGGCACAGAGATAAGTGCCAGGCACTGTAATAAGCACTGGGTCTGGCAAAAGATAATCAGGTTAGTGTGGCAGACCTAACATCTGGGCCTAGGTAGTAAGCCAGGCCACCTGGCCTTCTGTGCTCACAGGAAGACTTACAAGGAGCAATGAAGGAAGTCAGACTGCTAGATGAATAACTTGACGCTGTTCTGAGAATGGGAACGCGCAGATCTAGGCATGAGCTCAGCCTTGCTGATAACCTTAGCCTTGGTGATGAGCTCAGTCTTGCTGATGAGCTCAATCTTGCTGATAAGTTCAGCCTTGCTGATAAGCTCAGCCTTGCTGAGAAACTTGCAGTCATCCGCCTGTCCCCTGACTCCCTTGAGGCTCCTCACTGTATAAAATCCTCCATAGTGTGCTGAATAAACAGTCTCCTTGTCCACCTTGAGACTCGCCTGGCCTGCGTTCTTTCATTGCGAGTGCCCGTCTCCCCGCTGCGCCGGACGCGTGGAGGCAGACGGCAACAAATGGCGCCCGAACAGGGACAGGGACAAGAAGCCTGGACGCTCAGACTCAGCACCGCAACCCTCACGAAGCAACTCATCACTGCGCAGTGACTCACCAAAGAAACGGAAGAGGTGAGGGCATTTAAGTTTACTTTCATTTTCAAACACCAGGCTTACAGCCCGGAAGAAAATGGGACAAATTCAATTCCGTTCTCGGAATCATTATATCCAATTACTTAAGGATATTGTAAAGGAGCGTGGGTTGATTATCACCACTGCCCAGATTGAACAATTTTTGGAATGCGTGGAAAAATGCTGCCCTTGGTTTCCAAAGGAAGGAATAGTGGATTTAGAACGATGGGAAATAGTGGGAAGGCAGATGAGTTCCAGACTACAAGAAGAAGGACCCCAGGCTTTTCCTATCGCTGCGTTCTCCTTATGGAACGTATTAAAGATTTGCCTTACTCCTGAACACAAAATTCCCTTGAAGGAAAAGTTGGCGGGGGTAGATGTGGCCTCCGGCCCGGACGAAACTATGATTTGTCCGGACCCCCCTTTGCCTCCCCCGCCTGAATCTGCATTGATAGACTGTAATCCTGAGCTATGGCCAAAAGGAAAGTGGAATCCTTTCACTGAGCCAGCTCCGTCCGCACCACCACCTCCACCACACCCTCCGTGGGTCCCGAAAGCTGCACAAACACCTCTGCAGCGAGCAATGGGGGCTGCTATGGAAGGGGGAGAGGAGATACCTATTGAACTGTTGATGGGTTTCCCTGTGATGGAGCAACCTGACCCTGGTAATCCTGGTCAGATAATACGTACCCACGAACTCTTGAATTTCAAATTATTAAAAGAAGTGAAACAGGGTGCTACGACATATGGACCCACGGCTCCTTATGTGCTGGCACTCATAGAAAGTGTTGCTTCCTCAATCCTTTGCCCGTATGATTGGCAAACCTTAGCCAAGAATGTCCTGGATGGCAGAGACTATTTGCTTTGGAAGACAGAATTTTTTGATTTGTGCGCGGAGCAAGTGCGTCGTAATGATCGCACCCAACCTCCAGTTCAAATCACTTTCGAGATGCTTACAGGGACTGGGCCTTTTGCGGACACTGCCAATCAATTAACTTACACTCTGCAAGCATAACAACAAATAATGATAGCGGGGAAAGCTGCATGGCAAAAGCTCCCGGCGAAAGGAGAACAAAACTCCAGTTTTATAAAAATATTACAAGGACCGTCAGAACCATTTGAACAATTTATCAGCCGCCTAACGATGGCTATCCAGCGCAGCGTCAGTGATAATGCGGCGGGAGTTATTTTATTAAGACAGCTGGCTTATGACAATGCTAACCAAGACTGCAAGCGTGCCTTAGCTGGGGGCAAACGGACCTTGTCCATCACTGACATGGTACGCCGATGTCAGGATGTAGGGACAGCCTCTTTCAATGCTAATCTAATGGCCGCAGCAATGCAAAGACAAACTAAGGCAGACATGGTGTGCTTTCACTGTGGAAAGAGCGGACATTTGGCGAAGGATTGTCGTAGCTCACGACAGAACTTTTCCAGACCGCTACCAGCCTCAGTATGCCCAAAATGCAAAAAAGGACGCCACTGGGCTTCTGAATGCCGCTCGGTGTTCTCAAATAATGGCAGCCCTGTGCCGGGAAACGGACGCAGGGGCCGGCCCCAGGCCCCAACAACAATAGGGGCAGCAATCTCTCTGCAACGCGCAGCTGTTCCAAAGGAACAGGCTCTGACTTCTCCCAACAACTGTCCACCATCGGCGAATTGCAGCAAGCCACTAGCGGCTCCGCTGGCCTCGACCTCCCCGTGGTGGGACACTTGATTATAACCCCTGAAATTGGGGTTCAACGAATCCCCACGGGGGTCGCTGGCCCTCTCCCAAAGGGTACTGTGGGACTCATTTTGGGCCTTAGCGGACTAACCCAGAAGGGGATGATTGTCTTGCCGGGAATGGTGGATGAAGACTATCTGGGGGAATTAGCTGTTTTGGCATACAGTCTTCGGGTTGTGCAACTTCCTGAATGTTCATACATTGCTCAATTGGTGATCTTTCCTCTTTACGCTTTAGGCTCCATTCGGACCAAGGATCCGCGGGGGTCAAAGGGTTTTGGCAGCTCCGGCATAGGAGCTTATTGGTCCGCTGTCATTGGTCAAGACCGGCCGAGATTGACGGTCCGTTTAAATGAGCGAGAGTTTATTGGTTTAGTAGACACAGGGGCTAATCGTTCGGTCCTTACAAGAAAGGATTGGCCCCCGGCATGGCCACTGCAAACCGGGTCTGCCCCATTAGAAGGCATCAGAGAGGTTACCCTCCCCTCTCAAAGTGCCGCTTACCTACACTGGGAGCTTGGTAGCCGATCAGGATACATTCAACCATATGTGTTAGATCGCCTCCCCATTAATTTATGGGGACGTGATCTTTTAGGACAAATGGGGGCCGTAATTACGACCGACAATTGTCACCCGTGTAATTCACTGCGCCCTTTTCCTTCGCGGCCACTGCAAATGTCGGGGTCAACCGCCCAACCGCCCAACGAATAACGTGGGCTTCTGATACACCAGTATGGGTGGAGCAGTGGCCGCTACCAACCCCGAAATTGGCTGCTTTACAAGTGATAGTCGCGGAACAATTAGCGGCAGGGCATATTGAGCCCTCCGATAGCCCTTGGAATTCCCCTGTCTTTGTGATAAAAAAGCGCTCGGGGGGCTGGAGGATGTTGACTGATCTCAGAGAAATCAATAAGACGATGCAGCCGATGGGAGCGCTGGAACCTGGGCTCCCGAACCCGGCTATGATCCCTAGGAATTGGCCGATATTAGTAGTAGATATTCAGGATTGTTTTTTCTCTATTTCGCTCCACCCGGATGATCGTATTCGATTTGCGTTTTCAGTCCCTGTGGCTAACAGGACTCAACCTACTACGCGATATCATTGGACGGTCCTCCCCCAGGGAATGAAAAATAGCCCCACAATGTGCCAGATTTACGTTGCGCTTCTGATAGCGCCGCTCCGCGTCAAGCATCCTGAAGCATATATTATTCACTATATGGATGACATATTATGTGCTTGTGCCACCGCAGCCCAACTACACACCTTACGGCCTGCTCTTCTGGCGGCTCTAGAATCTGGAGGGCTGCGGGTTGCACCCGAGAAAGTCCAGACAAAACCCCCGATCACCTATCTGGGACACATTTTGACAGATCGGACAGCGTCCCCTGTGACCCCTACCTTGGATGTTTCAAAATTAAAAACACTTAATGATTTCCAAAAATTACTGGGGGAATTAAACTGGGTGCGCCCTTATCTTGGAATCCCCACCGATCAATTATCTCACCTTTTTGCTACCTTGCGAGGAGCCCCGGAGCTCTCTTCCCCCCGCTTCCTTTCACCACAAGCCGCCCGGGAGTTAGAGCAGGTAGTCAAAAAATTGTCTCAGGCTACGGTGGACCGTGTCACCCCAGGGATACCCGTATCCGCCGTTGTCGTTCCCACCTCTGTCATGCCTACAGGGGTTATATGTCAAGAGCAACAATTGGTTGAGTGGATGCATTTGCCCACTCAGCCCCACCGCTCTGTTTCCCCATATCCGACTTTGGTAGCCCAGTTATTGGGTCGTTTAATTTGGCGCATTACCGTCCTTTCTGGGACCGGACCCTCTGCCTTATACCAACCATATACTTCAGATCAACTTGCCACACTTCTTGGCAACGATCCCGATTGGCAGATCCTTTTGGCAATGCATACCGGGGCTTGGGTTACTGGTCTCCCAGATATTCCATGATTAAAGGTTTTCTCACCTTTTGCATGGGTATTCCCCTGCATCACGGTTCCGGACCCAATACCGGGGGCTACCACAGTTTTTACAGATGGAACAAAAGGCCGAGCTGCCTATTACTGTACTCCGGACACTTCCCGCGTTATCCCCATTCTGTCCCATTCCGCTCAACAAGCGGAACTTGTAGCTGTGATGTCAGTCCTTCGCGATTTCCCTCATTCACTTAATATTATCTCAGATAGCCGGTATGCATGCTTTGTTACTCTTCACATTGAGACTGCTGTGCTTCGGTTTTCCGAGGCAGCCATTTTTCCTTTGTTCCAGGAACTTCAAGCAACGATTCGCGCTCGTTCTCATCGTTTTTATATTTCTCATATTAGGGCGCATTCGTCCCTCCCCGGACCATTGGTTGAAGGTAATGCTTGTGCAGACCTACTTACAAGGGAAATTGCTGGCGCACCAAAGGCGATTAATTTTGTTGCACCACTGTTGGCTCCGGCTCTTCTCCCTTTAGATGCTACAGCCGCAGCCTCGCAAGCCCACCGGCGCTTCCACCAAGGGGCAGGAATGTTGCGCCGTCAATTTGGCATTTCTCGGGAAAGCGCGCGGGCTATTGTGAAAGCTTGTACCTCCTGTGTTACTACATTACCCGCAGCCTCTGAAGCCACGAATCCCCGTGGTCTTGCACCAAGAAAGCTGTGGCAAATGGACGTCACGCATTACCCTCCCTTTGGCAGATTGGCTTTTATTCATGTTACTGTTGATACCTGTACATTATTTACTTTTGCATCGGCTCACACTGGTGAATCAGCCAAACATGTTATGGATCATTTGTTTCTTGCTTTTGCCTTTATGGGAATTCCACAGGTATTGAAAACCGACAATGGCCCCGCATACACTTCTAAAGCGTTCCGGTCTTTCTGTAATATTTTGCTATTCGCCATGTTACGGGTATTCCATACAATCCCACGGGTCAAGCCATTGTCGAAAACCGTCATCGTTGGCTCAAAGCTTTTTTGGAAAAACAAAAAGGGGGAGATGAACTGACCTCTCCCCATAGACAATTACAATCGGCTATATATACCCTTAATTTTTTAACTATGGATGACAAAGGTCTCACCCCTGCTGAAAAATGGGGTGGCAGTGACACTAAAGTACACCCCGAAAGAGTAAAATGGAAGTACCCTCTCACGCGACAGTGGCGAGGTCCAGATCCCTTATTAACATGGGGCCGAGGGTATGCTTGTGTCTTTCCAGAAACTGAGGACCGCCCGATCTGGATACCTACAAAGAACATACGCCGCGTCCTTTCTACAGCACACCCTCCCTCACCCTGCATACTTCAGGAGCTGACAGAGAACCAGGATACAGACTCCGTGACCCTTCCTCTGGAGGATCAGCAGCAAAGTTCCTAAAAATGATGATCGCTTTCCTGATTCTCGCCTCCTCCACTGTTGTGATTACTGAGGACTATTGGACTTTTGTTCCGTACCCTCTGTGGGTGCGGCCAGTTACGTGGCAGGACCCGGTGGGAGATATTCTCACTAATGCTTCTGACCTTGTAGGGGGGGATGCGATTCCATGGGAAGGACCAGGGGAAGAGGCGTTTGTCAATGTCTCCCTCCTTGCTACTCGCACTCAACTTTCTTTTCAATGTTGTGATTATCGTTACCCTCATATCTGTGTGACCCCATATTATTATAATGCCACATTTACCGTATTTTCGTGGTCCACGATCTGAAATCGGCTCCAAGGAGCCTGGCATTCTTCGAATGTCTCCCTTGATTTGTCACACCTTGCCTTACTCTCCAATGCTATGCAAAATACCCCTCCCTTGACCATTCCTGCCAATATTGCTTCACCAATCATTTCTGCCCTTGAGGTGGTTAATCCTTTTAATTGGCACTCAATGCTGCTTCATAGTCTCCCATATATTATTTTGTTGATCTTGGCCCTGTTTTGCCTGCCCTGCCTTGCCCGATGGCTATCTGTTTTCCTTCGCCCACTTCTTACTCAAATCCATGCTGTGCAATTGTTTCAAAAACAAAAAGGGGGACTTGTGGCAGACCTAACATCTGGGCCTAGGTAGTAAGCCAGGCCACCTGGCCTTCTGTGCTCACAGGAAGACTTACAAGGAGCAATGAAGGAAGTCAGACTGCTAGATGAATAACTTGACGCTGTTCTGAGAATGGGAACGCGCAGATCTAGGCATGAGCTCAGCCTTGCTGATAACCTTAGCCTTGGTGATGAGCTCAGTCTTGCTGATGAGCTCAATCTTGCTGATAAGTTCAGCCTTGCTGATAAGCTCAGCCTTGCTGAGAAACTTGCAGTCATCCGCCTGTCCCCTGACTCCCTTGAGGCTCCTCACTGTATAAAATCCTCCACAGTGTGCTGAATAAACAGTCTCCTTGTCCACCTTGAGACTCGCCTGGCCTGCGTTCTTTCATTGCGAGTGCCCGTCTCCCCGCTGCGCCGGACGCGTGGAGGCAGACGGCAACAGGTTAGCTCACAGTCTTAATAACCATTTTGCAGATAAGCTAACTGAGTCACAGAGAAGTTAAGTGAGTTGCCCAAGGTCACACAGCAGTCAAGTGGCAGAGGCAGGATTAGAACCCAGGCCTGTGCTCTATCCACTCAGCCATGCTGCTTGCCATGTGCTTGATTGCATTTGGTTGATTTTTAGTGCTTAGCACAGTACTCTGTACAAAGTAAGCATTCAGTAACTACCATTGACTGATTCCAAGGCTTAGCACAATGCTTTGCATACAGTAAGTGTTCAGTAAATAGCACTGAATGATTCCAAGCAAATAGAGCACTTAGTACAGTGCTCTGCACAGTAAGCATTCAGTAACTACCACTGATTCATTGACTGATTCCAAATGCTTAGCACAGTGCTTTGCACACAGTAAGTTCTCAATAAATAGCACTGAGTGATCGGAGTTCTGTTCTTGCTGACCTCCCTCCCAGGTTTCTTTCCTTTCCAATCCATACTTCACTTTGCTGCCCAGATCATTTTTCTACAAAAATATTCGGAACATGTCACCCTGCTCCTCAAAAACGCCAGTCGTTGCCCATCCACCTCTGTATCAAAGTTTTCCTTTGATACAGAGGTGGATGGGCAACCACTGATGCTTTTTGGTTTCCTCATCATTGGCTTTAAAGCACTCCGCCATCTTTCCCCCTTCTACTTCACCTCACTACTCTCATTCTACAACCCAGCCACGCATTTCATTCCTCTAGTGCTAACCTTCTCACTGTTCTGAGCTCTCTCCCATCTCACCACTGACCCCTCGCCCATGTCCTGCCTCTGGCCTGGAATGCCCTCCCTTCTCAAATTTGACAGACAATTACTCTCCCCCCCTCCAACCCCTTCAAATCCTTATTGAAGTCACTTCTCCTCCAAGAGGCTTTCCCAGACTAGGCCACTCTTTCTTCTTCTCCCACCAACTTCTGCAACGCCCGACTTACTCCCCTTGTTCTTCCCCCACTCCCGGTCTCACAGTACTTATGTACTTATCTGCAATTTATTTATGTGCATTAATGTCTGTTTCCCCCCTCTAGACAGTAAACTCGCTATGGGCAGGGAATGTGTCTATTTATTTTTTTAGTGTACTTTCCCAAGTGCTTTGTACAGTGTGATCTGCACACAGTTAATGGTCAGTAAGTACAATTGAATACCTGAATGAATGAATGACTTTCCCCTGGCCTGGATTCTTTTCCCCTTCATCAATTAACAGTATTTATTGAGTGTTTAATTTGTGCAGCTCACAGTACAAAGTGCTTGGGAGAGAAAAATATAACCAATTTAGTAAACATGTTCCCTTCCTTCTCAGAGTCGCACCTGCAGAGTTCCCAGTACTCTACCAGTCTCGACTATGGGAGGGAGAGTCAGGCAGAGGCATACCAATTCCGTTCCGATCTTAGGCAGTAGCTAGCAAATGGAAGACAATCCACTACAAGTCAAAACTCACCTGTGCTGGGCAGCAGCGACATGGGAAAGAGTCGAGGGTGAAGACTCAAGTTTACTGCGTGGAAGGAGGTGATGGTAAACCACTTCCTTATTTTTACCAAGAAATCTCTATGGATACACTACCAGAACGACTGCAGGTGGAGGTGGGGCATGCTAGGAGAGATGTGTCCATGGCATCGCTATGGGTCAGAGATGACTCGACAGTATAAGACAAGACAAATATGTACCCTGTCCACAGGAGCTTACGGTCTCAAAGGGGCGGCTATCTGACAGCCCACCAACTCTCTTCACCGTCAAAGCCTTATTCAAATGAAATCTCCTTCAAACGTTCTTCCCTGATTAGGCCCTCATTTTCCTTACTACCTCGCCCTTCTGCATCATACATCCACCTGGATCTGTACCCTAAGTACTTGCTATTCACCCCACAGTACCTATCTCCGTATCCATTATTTGTTTATATTAATCTCTATCCCCCTTTCCAGACTGTGAGCTCCCTGTGGGCAGGGAGCATGTCTACAGTACAGAACTCTCCTAAGTGCTTAGCTCTGCACGTAATAAGCACTCAATAAATACCATTAAGTATACTCCTTCATTGTACAGCGGCTTCCCAAGGAAAGGAGCTCTGTGTGTGTGTGTGTGTGTGTGTGTGTGTGTGTCTGTGTCTGTGTCTGTGTCTGTGTCTGTGTCTGTGTTCCCTATTCCTATGGTCCATGAGGCTACTGGCCCCCGCAGAATTTCCTCCATATCCCACGCAGCAGAGAAGCCCTGATGTCCCATCTTCAGCCAAAATTTATTTGGTTTCCAGGACCTAAACCCCAGCCCCCCTCCAACGTTTTTTTTAAAAATGGTATTTGTTAAGTGTTTACTATGCTTCAGGCACTGTTCTAAGAAGTCAGGACCCCGAGCATTCCCTTCCGTACTCAGTAAGCAAAACTTTAATCAGTGGTGTTTATTAAGAGTTTACTGTGTGCACAACACTGTAACAAGATAATCAGGTTTGGCACAGCCCGTGTCCCTCATGGGGCTCACTGTTTTTATCCCCATTTTTCAGATGAGATAAGTGGGGTACGAAAAGTGTAGGGACTGGCCCAAGGTCACACAGAAGAAAAGTGGCAGAACTGAGATTAGAAGCCATGTTCTCTGACTTCTGGGCCCAGGCTCTATCCACTAATAATAATTATGATATTTGTTAAGTACTTCATTCATTCATTCAGTCATATTCATTGAGCGCTTACTGTGTGCAAAGCACTGTACTAAGTTCTTGGAAAGTACAATTTGGCAACAAATAGAGACAATTCCTACACAACAATGGCCTCACAGTCTAGAAGGGGGGAGACAGACAACAAAACAAGTAGACAAGCGCTTACTATGTGCCAGACACTGTACTAAGTGCTAGGGTGGCTAAAAGCAAATCAGGATGGACACAGTCCCTGTCATACCTGGGGCTCACAGTCTCAATCCTCATTTTACAGATGAGGTAACTGAGGCACAGAGATGTTGCCCAGGTTCACACAACAAAATGGCAGAGCTGGGATTAGAACCCATGATCTTCTGACTTCTAGGACTATTTCTATCCACTACACCATGCTGCTGCACTACTTCTCGATACACTGCCCAGTCCATTCCCATCTAGGGCAGGGGCAGGGACTGGGGAAGGGCACTGCTAAGATGGAGGGGTCAGAAACTTCTCTAGTGGCAGAAAAATTCCTGATAGGAATTTCTTTTTTGCTTGAACTGATTGCTAAGGGGCCAACAGCCACGAAGCAGAAAAGTAGGGAAGATTCCTGTAGGGAATCCTGTATGGAGAGAGACTGCTTGGGATTGGGGGGTGGGGGCAGATCTGTCTACCCCTGTGATGTCATGCTTTGGTACCTCTGGGAATCATACACCTGAAAGTCAGAGGCAACCTGGCCTAGTGGAAAGAGCCCGGGCCTGGGAGTAAAAAAGGACCTGCATTCTAATCCCAGCTCTGCCACTTGTCTGCTGTGTGACCTTGGGCAAATCACTTGACTGTGCCTCAGGTACCTCATCTGGGAAGCAGCATGACTTAGTGGAGAGAACACAGGTTTAAGAGAAGGATCTAAGTTCTAATTCCTGCTCCACCACTTGTCTGCTGGGTGACCTTGGACAAGTCACTTCACTTCTCCAGGTCTGTTCCTGCATCAGTAAAATGCGGATTAAAGTTGTGAGCCCCACGTGGGACAGGGACTGCATCCAGCCCGATTTGCTTGTATCAATCCCAGCAATGATTACCATAGCTGGGAAATAGTAAGCACTTAGGAAATACCTTTAAGAAAAACCACTTAGTACAGTACCTGACACATTGTAAGTGCTTAAATACCATTAAAAAAATGTCATTTATCCAGTGCTTACAGTGTGCAGAGCATTGAATTAAATGCTCGGGAGAGTCCAGTCCAACAGAGCTGGTAGAATCGTTCTCTGCCCAAAACGAGCCGACAATCCAGAGAAACTCTTGTCCAGTTTCCCCCTCAAACTTCAATTGTTCCCTCAAACTCTGTTGAAAGAAATCATTCCCAGCTCTCCATTATACTCCTCACCTGGATGGTCACGAAATGGTGTCAGCCCTCGGTCTGCGGCAGCTCTAGACAAACGTCAGGTGTAAACTGTTGACCTTTGCGTATTGTGCTATGCATGGAGCCTCCATGGGCACCACGAGCCTCCTGAGTGTGTTCCAGGCTTTCACCATCGGCCCCGGCCACCCCTCCAGGACCCGGCTGTAAGCCCAGTTGTCCAAGTGAGTCTTAATGGCCTGGTTTCGGTATCTGGTTCATCAACCTGCTGGTGGAATCCAATCTCTTTGTGAAGATCTTTTCATCTCCCAACGCGACAAGCAGAGAGAACAGGTTCCACGGCAACTACTGTATTGTGTCCGGGATTAGCACATCAATCAGTGCTCCGCTCTAGGGGCTCTTCCTGACCCTCAAGGTGGTCCATGATGTCCTCTCCCTGGGGCTCATGGGATGCTCCAGTGGCTAACTGGTCCTCCTCTTTCTCTGCCACAGCTGGCGGGTCCGCCATCTCCACACCCACTGCCCAACCCACAGGTCCTCTCCAGAGACCCGGGAAACCTGCACCATCGTGCTTCTGGTGAGCTGTTTCGTCACCTTTTACTCTGTAGACTTTGTTCTTTCTTCCTTGGGACAACCCAGAGAAATGATCCCTTCCTCTTGGCCATTTTTAACTTTTTGGTCAGTGGTTTCCCAACTGTCAGTTCTTTTGTACTGCTCAACTGTTACCACCAGATCACCAAACTCCTGGGTTCGTTTTTAAGGAAAAAAAGACCCCATACCATTACTGTGAAGAAGAATTATCCCCTCCCTTGGGAAGGGGCTTAAACCTTCTGTGTCTCAATGTATTTATCTGTAAAATGGAGATGCAATCCCTTTTCTCCCTCCAACTTGGATTGCGAGCCCCACGTGGGACAAAGACCTTATCTGACCTGATTACCACAGCACATAGTACAGTGCTTGCCGAAGTGTTTAATCAGTCATATTTATTTAGACCTTACAATGTGCAGAGCACCATGCTAGGCACTTGGGAGTGTACCATGTAACAGAATTAGAAGACATATTCCCTTCCAATAAGAAACTTACAGTCTAGTGGTAAAATTAACAAATATTGCAATCATTAGTATTCTTGTTCAATTATTTTTCAGTCAATCAACAGAAATTGTTGCATGCTTACTGTATGCAGTTTACTAAACACGTGGGAGAGTCCGTTACAGCAGAATTGGTAGACAAACTCCTTGCCCGCAAGGAAGACTGACTGATTGACTGAGTTAGCCCTGTCACTTTTCAAACCAATCAATCAATCGTATTTACTGAGCGCTTACTATGTGCAGAGCACTGCACTAAGCACATGGGAGAGGACAACACAACAATATCGCAGACACGTTCCCTGCCCACAGTGATCTTACAGTGTAGAGGGAATACACAGAACTCAGTGACAAATGGCTTTCCCTCCTGAACCCTCCAGCATTGGAGGAGAGTGGTCTCCCTTTCTTTCTCCCCTTCCCCTCTCACTCCCCCTCCCAACCAATCATTCCTATTTATTAAGTGTTTTCACTGGGTGTGGAGCCCTGAACTAAGCACTTGGAAGGGTGCTCCCCCTTTCCCTCTCCCCCTGCTCACTGTGGGCAGGGAATATGTCTGTTTATTGTTGTATTGTACTCTCCCAAGCACTTGGTACAGTGTTCTAGTTTTTAGACTGTGAGCCCTTTTAGACTGTGAGCCCACTGTTGGGTAGGGACTGTCTCTATATGTTGCCAATTTGTACTTCCCAAGCGCTTAGTACAGTGCTCTGCACATAGTAAGCGCTCAATAAATACGATTGATAATGATGATGTTCTACACATAGTAAGCACTCAATAGATATGACTGAATCAATACAATTGAATCAATAAATGCATGACGAGTATGGCACAACAGAGTTTCTTGACATGTTCTGTGCCCGCAACAAGCTTAAAGGCTAGAGGGGGAGACAGAAAATAAATATAAATCAATTACAGATATGTATATAAGTGCTGTGGGGCTGAATGGGAGGGTGGATTAAGGGAGCAAATCCAGGTACAAGGGTGACACAGAAGGGAGAGGGAAAAGAGGAAGTGAGTGCTTAGACAAGGAAGGCCTCTTGGTGGATATGTGCCTTCAATAAGACCATGAAGCTGGGGGAGAGTGATTGTCTAGTTAGATGTAAAGAGGGAGGAAGTTTCAGACCACAGGCAGGATATGGGCGAGAGGTTTGTGGCAAAATAGATGAGATCGAGATACAGTGAGGATGTTGCCATTAGAGGAGTGAAGTGTGCAGTCTGGGTTGTAGAAAAGGAGCAGCAAGAGAAGGTGAGAGGGAGCAAGGTGATTGAGTGATTTAAAGTCGACAGTGAGGAAATTCTGTTTGATGAAGAGGTGGATAGGAAATGACCGGAGGTTTTGAGGAGTGGGGGAACATCAACTGAATGGTTGTGTAGAAAAACGATCCGGGAAGCAGAAACAAGTGTGGACTGAAGTAGGGGGAGACAGAAGACAGGGAGGTCGGCATAGATGTCGATGCAGTAATCAGTGTGAAAAGACTCAGTGCTCCTCCTTCTCACTCTGGCCTTCTCCCCTCCCTCACCCAACCTCCTTCCTTCTCCCTCTTCCCCTCTCCCTTGTCTTGTTACCTATTTCTGCTTTTACCTTAACCAGGAAAAAGTAACCAGAGCCTGGAGGGGAGATCTTTGGCTGCCTCCCTCAAGACAGCAGAGTCAGAACTCGTCCAGGCAGGGGAATCAGGAAAAGCTGAATGGACTGCTTTTTGAAAGAGCTGCACGTGGAGAGGACAGGGGTCATATTACTCTGGCTGCCACTGGAATTGGTCAAAGGTGGTGGAAGCTCATGCTAATCAAGATAAACCACAAAATGGCCCCATTAAACTGATAAAGGGATTGAAACAGCAAATGAGCTTTTTTGTCAGCCACTGTAACACTCCTCACCCCCGTCCTCAGAAGATTCTTAGTCTGCTAATCCCAAATTAGACTCCTTATACATTAGAACACACAGTAAACAGCAACAATAGCTTGGTTATTTTATTTTATTTTTTTAAATAGTGTTTGTTAAGTGCTGGCTATGTTCCAGGCATTGAGCAGGTCTCTCTCCCATAAAGTGAGTGGAGAGACTGAGATTATGTCTTTCACTGGAAAGTATTCCTAGCACTTACTAGATTACCTCCCTTATCCATAATTCATTTCACTCCATAATGTATTTCCCATTAAATTGTCAGCCCCTTGAGGGCAGGGATTATGTCTATCTAATCTGTGGTACTCTCCCAAGTGCTTAGTATAGCACTGCACACAGAGTACGCTCTCGGTACATACCATCGGTGGATTGATTAATGTGATTTTTGGAAAGAATAATAATAATCATGGTATTTGCTAAGGGCTTACTCTGTGCCAAGCACTGTACTAAGAACTGGGACAGATACAAGTGAATCAGGTCCCATTTGGGGCTCACGGTCTAAATAGGAGGGAGTACAGGTATTAAATCCCCACTTTGCAGATGAGAGAATAGAGGCACAAACAAGTTAAGTGACTTGAACAAGGTCGCACACCCGACAAGTTAGAGATCTGGGATTACCAGTCCTGTGCTCTATCTATTAGAGCATCTGTGCTCATGCCCTCCCTCTTGCCTGGAACTCCCTCCCTCTTTATCAGTCAATCAATCGCAGGTATCCTCTCTCACCTACCCAGAACCTCGGCATTATCCTTGACTCCTCACAATCAATCAATCAATCAATCAATCAAACAATCATTTACATTTACTGAGAACTTACTGTGGGCAGAGCACTGTATTAAGTGATGGGAGAGTATACTATGACAATACGACAGACGCATTCCTTGCCCACAACCATATTACAGCCTACAGGGAGTTTCCAGTCTCTCATTCTACCCACATATTCAATCTATCACTAAATCCTGTCAGTTCAACCTCTATAACAGCTAAAACCTGCCCTCCTCTCCATTCAAACTACAGCCATGTGAACCTAAGCACTTAGCCTTTCCTTCCTTGATTACTGGATCAACCCCCTCGCTGACCTCCCTGCCTCCTGCCTCTCCCCACTCCAGTCCAAAGTTCACTCTGCTGCCCAGATCATTTTTCTATAGAAATGTTAAGGCCACATTTCCTTTCTTCAACAACTCCCAGTGGCTGCCTAACCACTTCTGCATCGAGCAGAAATTCCTCACCATAGGCTTTAAAGCACTCAATCACCTTGCCTCTTTCTACCTTGAATCACTGCTCTCTTACTTCAACCCAGCCTGCCCACACCACTCCTCTAATACCAACTAAATGTACCTTAATCTTATCTATCTTGCTGCTGTTATTCTGCCTCTGGCTGTAACACCCTCCCTCTGCATTTCTGACAGACAATAACTCTCCTCCACTTCAGAGCCTTATTGAAGGCACATCTCCTCCTTGAGGCCTTACCTAAGGCCTCATTTCCTTTCACTCCCTTCTGCATCACACTGCCTTCCTGACTTTATGCATCCAAACTCCAACCCCATAGCACTCATGTCCACATCGATAATTCATTCATTAATATTAATGTCTGTTTCCCCCTCTAGATTGCAAGCTCGTTGTGGGTAGGGAACTTGTCCATTATATTGTTTTAGTGCACTCGCCCAAGTGCTTAGTACACATAAAGTGCTCAATAAATATGACTGACAGAGTGATCTAGATGTGCGATAATTCACTCTAGGTCACATTGTTGATATAAAGCTGTCAAATATCAGGCCTAATGTTGAATTTCCATTGGGTTTCCCATACAGTCTGACCATGCAGCCCTGGTCTCGTATGAATGGAAACTGGAACTTATTGATCCAGCCATTGGTACAGTCCAGAGAGGCACAAACAGCAGCATGGAGCATGGAGCAGTGTGGCCTAGTGGATAGAATATGGGCCTGGGAGTTAGAGGAACCAGGTTCTAATTCCTGCTCCACCATTTGTCTGCTGTGTGATCCTGAACAAGTCACTTCACTTCTCCGTGCCACAGTTTTTTCATCTGTAAAATGAAGATTCAAAGTCTGTTCTCCCTCCTACTTAGAATGTGAGCCCCATATGGGACAGAGACTGTGTCTGACCTGATGAACTTGTATGTACCACAATCTTAGAGCAGTGCACTACACACAGTAAGTATATATATATATATATATATATAATATATATACAACTGTCAATAATATATATGTGTCACTGTCACTATATGTCACTATCATATATCACTATATGAAGAACAGTGATCACAAATACAATTATGGTACTAGTTAAGTGCTTACTATATGTAGTGATTAGTGATATTGGTACACAAATATATATGTGCATATATATCATGATTTTCATAGTTAAATAAGACACCACTGACAGGGATAGATCCCAGCTCACCAGGTTGGACACAGTCCATGTCCTATAAGGGGCTCACATTCTTAATTCCCATTTAACAGATGAGGTAACTGAGGCACAGAGAAGTTAAGTGGTTTGCCCAGGTCACACAGAAAATAATAATAATGATGGTATTTGTTAAGCACTTACTATGTACTGAGTGCTGTCCTAAGTGCTGGGGTAGATCCAAGGTATCAGGTTGTCCCACGTGGGGCTCACAGTCTTCATCCCCATTTTCCAGACGAGGTAACTGAGGCACAGAGAAGTTAAGTGACTTGCCCAAAGTCACACAACTAGCAAGCGGTGGAGCGGGGATTAGAACCCATAACATCTGACTCCCAAGCCCGGGTTCTTTCCGCTAAACCACGGAGCAAGGATTAGAACCTAGGACCACTGACTCTCAGACCCGTTCTCTACCCACTTGTACACGCCGTTTCTCTAAGGAGTCACGGGATTATTCGGCCTTGTTGACAAGGGAAAGAATTTCAGAGTATTCTCTGGGCTTGAACTAGTCAGAGATGCATCTTCTCCCCACGCACCACCCCCATGCAACCCCAACCAAAGCCATGCTCCTAACTTTGCTGAGCCAGAACTCCCAGAAGGAATGAAGGCAGTTATTATTCCAGGACTAGGAGATCCCTCTGCTCAGGGGAAGGAACCGGGGCTGAAGGAGAGTGGGAGATGTGCTCAGAAACTAGGGACACCCACGTGGCCAGTAACAAGTAACAGTAACAAGTTACAGTAACAACCCAGTAACAAGACCCAGGGATTCTTGCATCAAAACTCAGCCAACTTTAAATTATGCCTTACAGTAATTGAACCCAGACCTCTTGCCTCCACCAATCAGGAGAAGGTGCGCAATCCCACAGCACAGAATTAACGCAGTTGTCAAAGAAAACTAGAAACTGTAGCCCCAAGGCCAGTCATTGGAAATGTAAAGTAACTCCCTGAGCAGACATCATCACAAGTGCCAATTCTCAGATGGACACTTGCCAAGCTGTGACAACGAAAAGCAGCGTGGTCCAGTGGAAGGATCAGGGGCCTGGCAGTCAGAAGGACCCAGGTTCTAATCTTAGCTCTATCACTTGTCTGCTGTGTGATGTTGGGCAGGTCACATAACTTCTCTGAGCCTCAGTTACCTCATTTCTAAAATGGGAATTAAGACTGGGAGGCTTATGTAGGACAGGGACCGTGGCCAACCTGATTAAGTTGTATCTACCCCGGCACGTAGTACAGTGCATTGCACTTAGCAAGCACCTAACAAATACCATTAATGATGATAATGATAATAATGATGATAAAAATCATATGGATTACAACCTATAACTGTCCTAGGCAGTTCATTCCTAAAGGTGTTCCCATTCAGCAGACTCATTTGCATCGTTCACCTGGAATAGCTACAGCCAACATACCGACTGCACAGTAGTCGGGATGAGAACACGAAGAGAAGCAGTGTGGCATAATGGAGGGAGCACAGGCCTGGAAGTCAGAGGACCTGGGTTCTAAACCTGACTATGCCACAAAACTGCTGTGTCACCTTAAGTATCTTCACTTTTCTGGGTTGCAGTTCCTTCAACTGCAAAATTTGGAATGCATTTCCTGTTCTCCTCCATTCTTAGACTATTAAACCCACGTGGGGCAGGGAATATGTTCAACCTGATGATCAAGCTGCATATTCCCCTGGACTTAGTACAGTGCTTGGCACCTAGTAAGTTCTTAAAAACTACCACCACAATTATTATTCCTAGGTTCTCTGACTCCCAGTCTTCTTCTCTTTCCATTAGGCTTCACTGCTCGGTCCCCACCACTAGAGATTATCCAGAGAGCACAAGGGCTTATTGGCAAAGGGACACACAACTTGAGGACACTTCATGGCTTTGTGCTGGAAGAAGCATCTGACACTTTTCAGAGATGTCCTGTCACTGAGGTTACAGTGTCTTAGACTCCTTCTGGATGTTCTGCACATCATTCAATCCATGGTATTTATTTGGCACTTACCATGTGTAGAGTACTCTACTAAGCACTTGTGAGAGTCCAGTATAACAGAGTTGATGGGCACATTCCCTACCCACAGTTAATCAATGGTGTTTATTGCTTATATTTAAGTCCACCTCTCTCCTTTCCTAAAGTCCCTCTAAACCCCACTGCATCCTTCAACAATCACCTCATGTCCCTTTTATGATTCCTGTCTAAACTATTTAATCGCGCTGCCTACACTTCCTTTCCTCCATTTCTCTCAGCTCTCCACAATCCTGTGTCTGCCCTCTCTCTGCACTTAAAGAAACCGTTCTCACCCACATCATCGGTGACTTCCTCTTCACCTAATGAAACAGCCTGCACTTCAATCCAATCCACCTTGACCACAAGCAGACCTCCTCCACCTTTCTCCTGGAAACAGTCACAGGAGAGCCTCTGACATTGTCCTCTTCCTGTTACGAACTGGTCAGCAGCCTCTACTCCCTTCCCTGCACAATGGAAGCACTTCATGCATACCAGTGATGACTGATTAAACTGGTGTGGTATGAGATGGAGATTTACCCTTCCTAGGACTATTCAGACCAATTTTGGCACGTTGGTCTGTTTATTTTAATTTATTTCATGTCAGATTTTGTATTTTGCTGTTTATTCACTTTCCTTTCTGCTTTGTTAGCATCACTAATCTTTTCTATCCTGTATTAATTACTTATTAATTATTATTAATTAATGCTTGTGCTATTAATTATAAGATTATATATTAATTATATTATTACATAATTAAATATTATCAATGAATAATAACCATGTAATTTATATATGAATTATATTATAGATTATATTGGTATACGTTATAAATTATACAAATTGATAATCATAATTATATAATTATTTATTTATTAATTATTAATACTTTCTATCTAACTATCCAGGTATAATACAGGTGAGTGTCTATGGTGTGTGTGTGCATATAATGTATATGTCACTGTCATTATATGTCACTATGATACATCACTATATGAAGGGCAATTTTATGCATCTGACTGCTGTATAACATATAAAATATAACACCTCCAAGATCCACCCTTTCCTCTCCATTCAAACCACTACTACATTAGTGCAATTACTCATCCTGTCCCGACTGGATTACTGTATCAGCATCCTTTCTTATCTCCCAACCTCCTGTCTCTCCCCACTTCAGTCTATACTTCACTCCACTGCCCGGATTATCTTTCTACAGAAACATTCTGGGACTGTCACCCCACTCCTCAAAAGTCTCTAGTGGTTGACTATCAACCTTCACATGAAGAAAAAACTCTTCACTGTTGGCTTCGAAGCTCTCCATCAACTTGCCCCCTCCTACTTCACCTCCTGTGTCTCCTTCTACAACCCAGCCCACACACTCAGCTCCTCTGGTGCTAACCTTCTCACTGTGCCTCGCTCTCTCCTGTCCCGCTATCAACCTCTGGCCTGGTATATGTTGCTGACTTGTACTTCCCAAGCGCTTAGTACAGTGCTCTGCACACAGTAAGCTCTCAATAAATACGATTGAATAAATTAATGCCCTCCCTCCTCAAATCAACCAATCACGCTTCCCCCTTCAAAGCCCTAATGAAGGCTCACCTCCTCCAGGAGGCCTTCCCAGACTAAGTTCCCCTTTTCCTCTGCTACCCCTCCCCTCTCCATCACCCCAACTCGCTCTCTTTGCTCTAACTCCCCCCGCCCACCATGGCACCTATGCATATATGTACAGATTTATAATTCCATTTATTTATATTAATGATATGAAAGAATCTATAATTCTATTTATTGATATTGATGTTATTGATGCCTGTTTACTTGCTTTGATGCTTATCTCTCCCCTTCTAGACTATGAGCCCATTGTGGACAGGGATTGTCTCTGTTGCTGAATTACACTTTCCAAGTGCTTAATTCAGTGCTCTGTGCACATTCAATAAATACGATTGAATGAATGAATATATGTATATATACATAATGTATATGTCACTGTTACTATATGTCATTATCTTATCACTATATAAAGGGCAATAATATATAGTAGTGATATGTATGATTAGTGATATATTTATCTCTCTCTTTGTGTACATATAGATAGATGTATACCTAACATTGTCTTACATACTCAAATAAGACGAAACTGAAAGTGGGTTTTTTAAGGAATTTTGTAAGTGCTTACTATATGCCAGGAACTGAACTAAGTGCTGAGGTAGATAAAAGCTCATCAGATGGGACACAGTCCATAACCCACATGAGGCTTACAGTTCAGTGACTTGCCCTAGGTTACACAGCAGACAAGTGGTAGAGCCAGGGTAAGAAACCAGGCCCTCTGACCCTCAGGCTGGTGCTATCTCTACTAGGCCACGCTGCTTTTCAACAGAGTCATGGGACCAATCTGGCTTTTTGCCAAGAGAGAGAATTTTGGAGTATTCCTTTGGTGTTGACCTTGTCAGAGATGAATAGTCTTCCCACACACTCCACTCCTGGAAGTGGAACTGAGCTCTCCTCCCAACTCTGATGACCCAGAATCCCCAGAAGGGATGAAATAAGGAATGAAAACTGCCTTAGCCAGGTGAACTCAGGTGTATATCCTGAGGACAGTGATTCTTCTAGGAATGAGAGTTAGCACTACTCAGGGGATGGGCGGGGTCTGAGGGTGGGAGAGAGAGGAGCCATTAGAACCCTGGGGCACCCACATTGTCCACATGACCACAACAAGGGGGACCCCCGCTTTAAGAGCCAGTTATTCTTTCATAAAGACTCGGCCAACTTTTAATTTTGCCCCATAATAGCTGAACCCAGACATTTATCCTCCAACAAACAGATGGAGCCACGAAATCCCACAGTACAGAATTAATGCCGTGGATAGAGCACGGGTTTGGGAGTCAGAGGATCAGGGTTCTAATACCGACCCTGTCACTTGTCTCCTGTGTGACCTTGGGCACGTCATTTCACTTTCCTGGGCCTCAGTTAGCCCTTCGATTAAATGAGTATTAAGACTGTGAGCCCCATGAGGGTCAGGGACTGTGTCCAGCCTGATTTGCTTGTATCCACCCCAGTGCTTAGTACAGTGCCTGGCACATAGTGAGTCTGCAATAAATACTAATAATTTTAATACTACCAATACTACTACTACTACTACTACTACTACTACTACTACTACTACTACTACTACAACTAGTAATAATAATGGCAATTTTATGGAGTACAACCCACCACTCTATCCCAAGCAGTTCATTGCTAAGGAGGATCCCATTCAGTGGAGTCATTCCCCCCATTCATCTGGAATAGCTCCAGATGAATAGCTGGATGTGGAAATCAAGGGTCTGGGTTTTACTTTCCGAGGAAAACGTCTGGTATGGACAAAGGATAATCCGGTCAGACAATGTTGATGATCCACATGGAGCTCCCGGTCTAAGAGAGAAGGAGAGTAGATATTTCATCCCCATTTTACAGATGAGGACACTGAGGCCCAGAGAAGTGAAGTGATGTGCCCAGGATCACACAACAGGTAAGCAGCAGAGTCAATCCATCAGAGGAATAATAGAGGAATTAGTCAAACAATGGTATTTATTGAATGATAACCGGGTGCAGAGCACTGTAGTAAGCACTCGGAAGAGTACAACACAAAATAACTGGGAGACACGTTTTCAAAAATTGTTTATCCAGTGATCGTGAGTATGCAGGTGCAGATTACCATAATTATTATTACCATAAGTACTGTAATTATAATAATAATAATTATTATTATTCTCCTGGTCTTAATACCTCATCTGTAAAGAATAATAATTGTGCTACTTGTTAAGTGCTTCCTATGTGCCAAGCACTGTTCTAAGCACTCGGGTAGATACAATTTAATCAGGTCGGACACAGTCTCTGTCCCACATGGGGCTCACACTTTAATCCCCATTTTACATATCTGGTAACTGAGGCACAGAGAAGTGAAGTGGCTTACCCAAGGTCACACAGCAGACACATGGCCGAGCCAAGATTGGAACCCATGTCCTTCTGACTCCCACGCTCTTGTTGTAACCACTAAGCCACATTGCTTCTCTATTGCAGATTGAAACTGTGAGACTCATGAAGGACAGGGACTATGTCCAACCGAATTTGCTTGCATCCACCCCTGTGCTTAGTAAAGTGCCTGGCACATAGAATGCACTTAACAAATACTATAATTATAAACTATCACTATTACTGCCGTTATGCATTCTGAAGATCTTCCTCCTGTTGCTTTACCTGACTGCGTTGCCTCCCAAGGTCACGTTTGGCATCATGTAGACCCCAGACCACACCCACCGCCTTTTCCTTCAGAACTGTTGTATTGCCCTTTCCCAAGCTCTTACTACAGTGTTCTGCACAGAGAAAGTGCTCAATCAGAATCTCTGATTGATTAACTGGCACACAAAGATTAGCTTGTGGTCTCCTTGCAGCTTTCCCTACCAGACATATAGGTAAGCTTTGCACTCACTTCCAACTTCCCTCATGGCACCTGAGGATTTTCTCCTCTGTGCCCCTATCCCATTGTCTTGAGGAAATTCAACACACTTCTTTTTCAATGTTACTTGGTAAGTATTTCTTGGGTGCCAGGCACTGAAAAAATCACAAGCTCGTCACGTTGGAGACAGTCCCCAGCCCACGTGGGGACACGTCTTCATCGCCATTTCACAGATGAGGTAAATGAGGTAACGGAAGCACAGAGAAGTGAAGTGATTCATCCAGGGTCACACAGCCAGCATGTGGCGGTGGCGGGATCGGAACCCAGGTCCTCTGACTCCCAGGCCCGATCTCTTTCTTCTATGGCCAGACCATTCAGTGCCATCTCCTTTCTTTCTCGTTACAGATATTTCAACAAACACTATTAGTATGTCATGGCCCCGGTATTTGCTGTGTTGGAGATCAACAAGGACCCCAGGCTCTTACCCAGTATTTCTCTGGGCTTCCACCTCTTCAACGTCCACTTCCAGACTATGCAACGGTTGAGAGCTCCATGGCTCTGCTCTGGGGAGAGCCGGTATGGTCTCCCACTACAGTTGTGAGCCGGAGAGGCGGGACAAACTCCTGGCTGTCATAGGAGGGATGTCATCAGCAATGTCCACGACCGGCTCCTGTCTGCTGGGACTCTATAAGCTACCCCAGGTAAGGCATCCTGAAGGTTAGGGGCATACCAGCACTAGGTGGTTGTCATTGTTATGGTTGTCTTCATTTTAGGTATCCATTAAACCTTTACCATGTGCCAGCTACTGTATTACGTCCTGTCCCATGTCCCATGGACTTCAAAGGAGCTAAAGTCAATGAATTAGACATAACGTCTTTGGAAGGAAAAAGGCAGACCCCCTGTAGAATATGAGCCACCTTTGGGAAGGGAGCCTGTCTACCAGCTCATTTCGTACTCTCCCAGATACAAATCATGCATGCAGTTCCCAAGATGCAAACTAATCAGGTTGGACACAGTCCATGTCCCACATGGGGCTCACTGTCTTGACCACCAATTTGCAGATGAGGGAACTGGAGCATAGAGAATTGAAATCACTTGCCTGAGGTCACATAGCAGAAGAGTGGTAGACCTGGGATCAGAACCTAGGGCCTCTGACTTCCAGGCCTGTGTGGTTGCCTCAACACCACGCTGTTCCCCTGAGCTGGGAACTCCTCCCTAACCACATCCAACTACAGCTCTTCTCAAATTCAATTCCCTCCTAAAATCCCACCTCATCCAACAAGCCTCTTCACAGGCCCTTGCTCTATCCACTAGGCAACGCTACTTCAACCCATGGATAGAGATGTGTTGAATTATTAATTTGGACCACGTGAGTTGTGAATTCCTTCTTCAGTTCACTTTCTGTTACAGCATAAGAGCATGGAATGTACCACTTTCATTAAAATAATGGTACTTGTTTAGCACTTACTATGTGCCAAGCAGTGTTCAAGCGCTTGGGAAATATGCAAGATGATCAGGTCAGATGCAGTCCCTGTCCCTATTCAGGCTCCCAGTATAAAAGGGAAGGAGAGCAGGTATTTGGATCCCCATTTTACAAATGAGGAAGCGAAGTGACTTGCCCAAAATCTCTGAGCAAGCAAGGGGCTCCTTCGACCAGGCCATTCTGGTCATCATCAGGGCGATCAGATCAGATCAGATCCAGTGGTATTTAATGAGTGCTAACCATGTCCAGAGCATGGAACTAAGCACTTAGGAAAGTGTAATACAGTAATATTGGGCAATTTTGGTAAGGATAATGTCTACCTACTCTACCGTATTCCCCCAAATGCTTAGTACAGTGCTTGATAAACGCTATTAATTGCATCCTTGAAATATTTAAGCCAGAAATGTCCTACGTTCAGAGGATGTATCCATCACTGGTATTTACTGAGTAGTTACCATGTGCAGAGTCCTTTATTGACCTCTTGGGAAAGTGCAATACAATAGGGTTAAGAGATACATTCCCTCCCCATAACGGTCCTACAGCCCAGAGGAGGGATAAATGTTAATGTGAATACATTTCTAATACGTAATTTAAAGATACGGATTCATGTAAATGCTGTCGGGGAGCGGTGATGAGAGAATATCAAATGCTCAAAGTGTAAGATTGGTCTATACACCCATAACAAGAGTGTCTGAACTGATAATTTTGAGTACTCAGAGGACGTAGCAGAGTGTAGGACTAGTCTCTACACTGATAACAAGTTCAAGATGATAATTTCTGGGGAATAGCAGACATACTGAGGTGTGGGACTGGTCTCTACATCAATCCCTAATCTAATACTTGTTCTGACAGTTTTGACCTCGGGTGAGTTACTCCACTGCTCTGTGCCTAAATTACCTCATCTGTAAAATGGGCATTCAATATCTGCTGTTCCTCCCGTCTTAGACTGTGAGCCCCATGTGGTATATGGACCCTGTCCAACTTGATTGCCTTGTCTGACTCAGCACTTAATGAAGAGTCTGAAACATTGTAAGAGTTTAACAAATACCTTTAAAAATCACTGTGATATCAAACTCTCAGACAGAAATGGAACAGTAAGAATGGGATTGGAACTGAAAACATGAATTCATAGACGAGGCATGCTGAGGAAAATTCAGGAGAGCAATAAGTTAAAGAAATCGGAACTTTCTCAACCCTGTCTCAGATAGCTATCACCCTAGGCCCAAATGGAGAGAGCAATGTGGTCTGATGGCTAGAGCACAGTCCTGGGAGTCTGAGGACCTAGGTTCTAATTCAGGCTCTGCCATGTCTGTTGTGTGAGCTTGTGCAAATCACTTCTGTGCCTCAATTTCCTCAATTGTAAAATGGAGATTCAGTGCCTTTTCTCCCTCTCAGTTAGAATGTGATTCCCCAAGCGGGATCTGGAATGTCTCTGACCCAATTAACTTTTTCTGTTCGAGGTTTAAATGAACAGTCAAATATATAAACCAGAAAGCAGGCTAAGCACATGTGTGAGTCAATTAGCGAGTCAAAGTTGAATGGAAAAGATACCAATCATTAAATATACACTACATGGGGTGACTTTTACAACACACTCCGAACACTACTGCATGTCTTGATGTTTTAAGGTTTTGTTTTCTTGTAATGAAAATCCTACTTCTGGAGATAGTTTAACGTTTTTATCTTACTGCTTCAAGGTTCCTAATTATGTGTTAGTGGGAGACCTGGACTGGATTGCTGCATCAGCCTCCTCTCTGATCTCCCATCCTCCTGTTCCTCCCTGCTTCAGTCTACACTTCACTCTGCTGTCCAGATTATCTTTGTACAGAAATGCTCTGGGCATGTCACTCCCCTCCTCAAAAATCTCCAGTGGTACATTCATCCATTCATTCTATCGTATTTATTGAGCGCTTACTGTGTGCAGAGCACTTTAATAAGCGCTTGGGAAGTACAAGTTGGCAACATATAGAAACAGTCCCTACCCAACTACAGGCTCACAGTCCAGAAGGGGGAGACAGACAACAAAACAAAACATGTGGACAGGTGTCAAGTCATCAGAATAAATAGAAGTAAAGATAGATGCACATCATTAACAAAATAAATAGAATAGTAAATATGAACAAGTAAAATAAATAAAGTAAGAAATCTGTACAAACTGTTATACAGGTTTTGTGGGAAGGGGAAGGGGGTATGGCTGGAGGGATGGGGAGCGGGAGAGAAAAAAGGGGACTCATTTTGGGAAGGCCTCCTGGAGGAGGTGAGCTCTCAGTAGGGATTTGAAAGGAGGAAGAGAGCTAGCTTGGCGGATGTGCGGAGGGAGGGCATTCCAGGCCAGGGGGAGGATGTGGGCCGGGGGTCTACGGCGGGACAGGCGAGAACGGGACACAGTGAGGAGGTTAGCGTCAGAGGAGCAGAGGGTGCGGGCTGGGCTGTAGAAGGAGAGAAAGGAGGTGAGGTAGGAGGTGGCGAGGTGATGGAGAGTCTTGAAGCCGAGAATGAGGAATTTTTGCTTGATGCGTAGGTTCTCCGGTAGCCACTGGAGAATTTTGCGGAGGGGAGTAACATGCCCAGAGCGTTTCTGCACAAAGATGATCCGGGAAGCAACGTGAAGTGTAGACTGAAGTGGGGAGAGACAGGAGGATGGGAGATCAGAGAGGAGGCTGATGCAGTAATCCAGTCGGGATAGGTTCAGAGATTGAACCAGCAAAGTAGCGGTTTGGATGGAGAGAAAAGGGCGGATCTTGGCGATGTTGCGGAGGTGCGGTCGGCAGGTTTTGGTGACTGATTGGATAGGGGTGAAACAGAGTGCAGAGTCAAGGATGACACCAAGGTTGCGGGCTTGTAAGACGGGAAGGATGGTAGTGCCGTCAACAATGAAGGGAATGAGAGGGCGCGGGCAGGGTTTGAGAGGGAAAATAAGGAGTTCACTCTTCGACATATGGAGTTTTAGATGGCGGGCAGACATCCAGATGGAGATGTCCTGGAGGCAGAAGGGGACCTGAGCCTGAAGTGAGGGAGAAAGAGCAGGGGGAGAAATGCATATTTGGGTATCATCAGCTTAGAGATGATATTTGAAGCCATGGGAGCGAATGAGTTCACCAAAGGAGTGAGTGTAGATAGAGAACGGAAGGGGACCAAGAACTGACCCTTGAGGAACCCCTACAATAAGGGGATTGGATGGGGAGGAGGAGCCCGCAAAGGAGACAGAATGTACGGCCGGAGAGATAAGAGGAGAACCAGGAGAAGACGGAGTCTGTGACGCCAAGTTTGTATAGCGTCTTGAGGAGAAGGGGGTGGTCCACAGTGTCGAAGGCAGCTGAGAGGTCGAGGAGGATTAGGATAGAGTAGGGGCTATTGGATTTGGCAAGAAGAAGGTCATTGGTGACTTTTGAGAGGGCTGTTTCGATGGATTCTAGGGGACGGAAGCCAGATTGGAGGAGAGTCGAGGAGAGAGTTGGCGTTGAGGAATTCTAGGCAGCGAGTGTAGACGACTCGTTCAAGGAGTTTTGAAAGGAATGGTAGGAGGGAGATAGGGCGATAACTAGAAGGGGAGGTAGGGTCAAGAGAGGGTTTTATTAGGATGGGGGAGACATGGACATGTTTGAAGGCAGAGGGGAAGGAACCAGTGGAGAGTGAGCGGTTGAAGATGGAGTTTAAGGGGGGGAGGAGGGAAGAGGAGAGAGATTTCATATGATGAGAGGGAATGGGTTCTGAAACACAGGTGGGTAAGCGGTTGAAGATGGAAGTTAGGGGGGGAGAAGGGAAGGGGCTAGAGATTTCATAAGATGAGAGGGAATGGGGTTTGAAACAGAGGTCGATGGAGTAGCACTTGAGAGCAGGGAGGAGATCTCATCTGAGGATACTTTTGGGAATGATGGGAGAGTAACGGAGAGGGTTGAGAGGGTTGAGACGGGGGAGGAGTGACTTTGGGGAGCTCAGACCTGACGGAGTTAATTTTACTAATGAAGTAGGAGGCCAGATCGTTGGGGGTGAGGGATGGAGGAGGGGGAGGAACAGGGGGCCTGAGACCGGAGTTAAATGTACGGAAGAGCTGACGGGGATGATGGGCATGGGTGTCAATAATGAGGAGAAATAGTTTTGTCCGGCAGAGGAGAGGGCAGAGTTAAGGTAGGAAAGGATAAACTTAAAGGGAACGTGTTTGGCTTGGTGTTTAGAATTTCGCCAGCAGCGTTCAACAGCTCGAGCATAAGACCAAAGTAGGTAGACAGTGGGAGTGATCCAGGGCTGTGGGTGAGTGGTACGAGAGCGGCGAAGGGAAAGGGGAGCGAGCGAGTTAAGCTGAGTAGAGAGGTAGAGAGGGTAGCGTTGAGAGCAGTAATCTGAGCATCAAGATTGGTTAGAGAGGAAAGGGAGGCGAGGTGAAGTGTGAGGCGCTCAGAAAGATGGATGGGGTCGAAAGAACACCAGCCTGGTAGTAAGAAGGATCTGGGTTCTAATCCCAGCTCCACCACTTAATAATAATAATAATAATAATAATAATAATAATAATAATAATGGTATTTGTTAAGCTACTTACTATGTGCAAAGCACTGTTCTAAGTGCTGGGAAGGTTACAGGGTGATCAGGTTGTTCCACGAGGGGCTCACAGTTTTAATCCCCATTTTACAGATGAAGTAACTGAGGCACAGAGAATTTAAATGACTTGCCCAAAGTCACACAGCTGACAATTATCCCATGATCTCTGACTCCAAAGCCCGTGCTCTTTCCACTGAGCCACGCTGCTTCTCATCTTGTCCACATCCTCCTCTATGGATGGCAGACGATCTTGATCAGTGTTATAATAATAATAATGGCATTTGTTAAGTGCCTACTGTGTTCCAAGCACTTGTCTGCTGGGTGACCTTGGGCACATCACTTCATTTTCTATGTCTCAGCTACCTCATCCGTAAAACCGGGATTGAGACTGTGAGCCCCACGTGGGCTGTGTTCACCCCAATTTTCTTGTTTCCACCCTAGTGCTTAGTACAGTGCCTGGCACTTAGTAAGCGCTTAGCAAATACCATAATAATAATAATAATAATAATAATAATAATAATAATACCCATTTCTGACGTTCCAGGTGATGAAAAGCTAGCTTGCCCGCAACCACTCTCCGGGAAAACAAGGCTGAGACAACTTTCCTCCCTACTTTCTCCCCTCCTTCAGGGGGTGATTAGGATGTGTGTAGCTGAGTGGATCACTTAACATTTATTCACTCTGACGCTATACTTGGGAATCTCTGGCTTTCTTCCCTGATTTCCAAATCCTGGGACTAGAATGAGCCTAGTCTCCCCTTCATTATCTCTTTCTAATTGACCCCTCCAAGACGGCCCTGGAGAGATCTACCCATGTCAACGCCGTGTCATGCAGGTTTTAGGGGGATTCCAACTCCGTTCCAATGTCTAACTCTGTCAGGACGCAAACCTATGCCTTTAATGCATGTTTGACACACACTCTCTTTCATGGTGTTTGTTAAGTACTTACTAGATGCCAGGAACTATACTAAATGCTGAAGAACATAGAAGCTAATCCAACTGGACAAAGTCCCTGTCCCACAGGGGGTTCACAGTCTTAATCCCCATTTTACAGATGAGGGAATTGGTGCACGGAGAAGTTAAATGATTTGCCCATAGTCACAAAGCAGAAAGAGGTGGAGCTGAGATTAGAGCCCAGGTACTCCTGACTCCTAGGCCTGTGCTCTATCCACTAAGCCATGCTGCACTATAGACAATGGCCATCCCT
This sequence comes from Tachyglossus aculeatus, assembly GCF_015852505.1. NCBI lineage: Eukaryota > Metazoa > Chordata > Mammalia > Monotremata > Tachyglossidae > Tachyglossus > Tachyglossus aculeatus. The sequence continues at coordinate 1,548,331 of NW_024045090.1, forward strand.
CTTGTAGTTTGTATGTTAAGCTACGGACATGCTAAGAAGCATCGTGGTTTAGTGGAAAGATAAAGGATTTGGAAGTCAGAGGTTGTCGGTTTTAATCCCAGCTATATCACTTAGCTGTGTGACTTTGGGCAAGTCACTCAACTTCTCTGTGCCTCAGTTACCTCATCTGTAAAATGGGTATTAAGACTGTAAGCTCCACGTGGGACAACCTGATTACCTTGTACCTACCCCAGTGCTTAGAACAGTGCTTGGCACTTTACAAATACCATAATTATTATTATTCCATGTACAGTCAAAGTCACCTCTTAAGGATGGAGCTATGGACAAGTCTTCCCTTTTCTGGTTTGTATACTGGGCCATGTTATATGTCCAGTTGAGGTAAACTCTTGAGCACAGAGCTATAGGTTACAGTCCTTGCTTTATGTGTCTAGTCAGAAGTCACTTTTTGATGATGGAGCTATGATAGACTTTTGTCCTATTTTCTCTACTGCATTTGCTCTAACTCTCATAACAACCCCTTAGTACGCTTCTGTTAGCTATTCATTTCTACCTTAGCCTATCTTCACCCCTCCACACATACTCCCATCCTAGTCTAGTTCCCTATCTTGTTTCATTGTCCATCAGTTGCTAAATGAATTAATCAACTGTATTTATTGAGTGCTAACTGTGTGCTGAGCACTGTGGGAATAAGACAGAAAGGGACAAAGAGGGCAGGTGTGCACGTAGCAGAGGCTGAGGTCCTACTCAATTTGGGCATGGTGGCCCTTGAACCTGAAGACTCCACAACTATGCCGTCCATATTTCTATGTGGGAGAATCCATTGTCACCAGTGACTCCTAAGTGAATGATCCCAAGGGGAGGATCCCAGCATTCCCTGAGCTAGAAGAACCCATGAGCTCATGGAGAAGAAGGTTCTATCCCCATTCTAGAGACATTTTCCCGCAATCATTCTCCTCTGGGTGAACTTCATGTCTCGGTTCCTCAACCTGTAGATAACGGACACCAGCAGATCCAGGGCCGAGGGGAAGTCAGAAACGACATTGAGGTAGGCAAAACACTGTTTGCTCCGAATAAAGTCATGATGGTGAAGTGGGGCGGGCAGGTGGAGAAGGTTTTCGCACAACCCTCGGTGGATCGCATCCTCAGCCTGACCCAAAAGATGTGGACATAAGACACAAGGAGGAATACGACGCAACCCGGAACTAAAGTGACACTTACTGCCAGAACATTGACCTCTGTCCGGGCCTCTTCCAGGAACATGAGTTTCAGTAACTGGGGGATCGCACAGAAGAACTGGTGGATGACACGAGGACCGCAGAAGTGGGAGGAGAAAGTGGTGGCTATGTGCATCAGGATGTAAAGGCCACCGGTGAGCCAGGAGGTGGCTGCCATCTTCCCACAGGCCCCTCGGTCCGTGATGATGTCGTAGAGCAGGGGGCGGCAGAAGTCCATCTAATGGTTATAGGACATCACCATCAGGAAGGCCAGGTCCACAGCACCACATATCACAAAGGAAAGCATTTGGGAAATGCAGCCCAGGAAGGAGATGGATTGACAATTGTTCAGGGCATTAAGGATGGATTTGGGAATGGTGACAGAGATGAGGCAGAGGTTGCAGACAGACAGGGACCTGAGGAAGAAATACATGGAGGTGTGGAGGTACCAGGTAGAGGGTGGTGACGGGAAAAGTGAGAACACTCGAGACCTCTTCTGAAGAATTAAAAGATAATAATACCAAGGTATTCTTCCAAGCTTTCAAAAAATTACACAGTCAAATCAGATAGGCTTCTTGGCACCATAGACACTACAGTCTCCAATGTGTTGGTGGGGCAAAGACTGTAACAATTGTCCTTCAGTTAATAAGTCCTACTCAAGATATAAAATGGGATAGGAGGAAGGGCAGATAGGGAGTTCCCTGTTTGAATGACTGAACAGAAAGTAGAATGGTCAGTGTAGTGGTAGTAGTAGGAATAGTAGTACTGGTAATGGAGTAAGCTCATCCTCTAGATTGTAAGCTAGTCTTAGACTGTAAAATCGTTGTGGGCAGGGAATATGTATGCTCATTGCTGTCTTATATTCTCCCAAACGCTTAGTACAGTGCTCTGCACACAGTAAGCGCTGAATAAATATGATTGAATAGTAGTGTTATTAGTAGTGGTGGTAGTAGTCATTGCAGTAGTAGTAGTAGTAGTAGTAGTAGTAGTAGTAGTAGTAGTAGTAGTAGTAATGTGATATTTGCTAAGTGCTAATATGCCAAGCACTGTTCTAAGCACTGGGGTTAATGTAAAGTAGATGGACAAAGACCCTGTCCCACGTAGGGCTCACAGTCTTAATCCCCAATTTTACAGATAAGGTAACTGCGGTACAGCTAGGTGAAGTGAAGTGAAGTGAAGTGACTTGCCCATGGTCACATGGCAGACAGGTGGATTAGAACCCACATCCTCTGACTCCCAAGATCGTGCTGTCGCCATTAGACCGCACTGCTTCCAGTAGTAGTAGTAGCTGTAATGTTTATTAAGTGCATCCCGTGCAGAAAACTATGCTAACACTGGGTACACAGGTGGGATACACAATCTAAAAATAAGAAAATTTCGAAGTCTACAGCTTGTGCTCTTCATTCATCAGAAGCTCACCCTCTACACCTCCTTCTCAAAGCTCCTGTTTCCTATTTCACCTGCCTTGAACTCCCTCCCCACACTAATCTGCTCATAGCCTTCCTTAAATCCCTCTTTTTAATGCTATTGGTTAAGCGCTTAAAATGCGTTGAACATCGTTCTGAGGGCTGGAATAGTTACAAGTTAATTATTACTATTAGTTTCTCTGATGAACAGGCTCATGCTCTTTCCACTGGGCCATTCTTCTCTGTCTCTGACACTGGAAATTCTCCAGAAAGCACAAGAGCTTATTGGCAAAGGGACATGCAGCCTGAAGACACTTTGTTGTTTTGTGTTTGAGAAAGTGTCTGGCTCATTTTAGAGACCTGCTTCCACTGAAGTCCCAGAGTCCTAGGCTCCTTCTCGTTGTTCTACACATCATTCAATCAGTGGTATTTATTGAGAGCTAAATCTGTGGAGAGCACTGTACTAGGCATGTGGGAGAGTCCAATACAATAGACTAGGTAGATACGTTCTCTGTCCACATTCAATCCATGGTGATTATGGAGTACTTACAGTGTGCAGAACACTGTAATAAGCGCGGGGGAGAGTACAATATAATAGAGTTAGTAGGCCGGTTCCCTGTCCACGATCAATCCATGGTATTGAGCTCTCACTGTGTTAAGAGCACTGCATTAAGCACCTAGGTAAGACCTATACAACAGAGTTGGTAGACATGTTTCCTGACCACAAGGAGTTTACTTTCTAGAGGAATTAATCAATGGTATTTATCGAACGTTTACTCTATACTAAGTGCTTGGGACAGTACAATGCAACAGATCTGGGCGACACGTTTCCAGCTCTCGTTTGTCCACTTATGAGCATGCGGCTGCAGCAAACAAGGCTGGTATTTCTCAGTGATTTTGATCATGGCTTCTCTGGGAGGGAGGCAGGGGCCAGGAGAGCAGGGAGGAAGAGGATCCTTAGGTCACTTAAGCCACCGAAAACAAAGATCATCAGGTGGAACCAGTGACTCTTCCATAAGGTAAAAGCATCCCTATAAATATCCTCCCTGATCCACTCCCACTGCAGTCCTGGAATGAGGACCATCTCCATCCAGGCGTTGCACCAGTGTGTGGAATGAATCCTCAGGGGAGCCCGAAACGCTGAACAGCTCTCTAATCTCAACCTGTCAGCCTCTGGATCAACCTGTCCCTCCAGTGAGAAGTTTTTTTTGTGTGTTTTAGGGCTGTGGCCAAGAGGGTTAGTCTTCTGTGGACTATCCTATTCTCTCAGCTCAGTGGTGTCCCATGTGGGATGGTCAACCCTTCCTGTACCTTGGAGAGAAATCATTTTAGCGGCTTCTACCAGGATGAAGATGTGGTGATTGGAGGACTCCTCTCTCTGGATGTGATTATGAGTCACTTTGGTTCCTTTGAGAACTTCATAGAATGGCTACTGTTCTTTCTCGAGTCCACAGAGTAAGTGTTTGTGTTACCCAGGATGTAGGATGGAAAGGAGCAGAGGGGGAGGTGGCACCACTGGATGGGGGAGAAAGGAAGGGCAGTGAGCATGAGTTCTGGAGCACGGATGGCATTAACGTCTATAGGCAAGGGCCAAGGGGCAGATCCCAGATATAGCTATTCAGAGAACTCCAGTCAGTCAGTGGTGTTTATTGAGGACTTACTGTGTGGCAGGGCACTGAAATGATAATCAAATAATAATCAAAGTGGTGGATACTTTCCCTACCCTACGTACTTAGTACTAAGTGCTTAGTTTAGTGATCTGCACACAGTAAGCCCTCAATAAATACCACTGATTGATCGATTTATTGATTGCCACGTGTACGTGATGGGAGAATACAATATATCAGAGTTTGGAAAAACATTCTGTGCTCACAAGGAGCTCATAGCCCAGAGGACTTAACGAGTCCAGAGAATTTGCTGGAGTCAGTACGATTTCAGAACTAGGAATTCCCACCTTTGCTTTCATCCATTCAATCATTCGTTCATTCAATCGTATTTATTGAACAACTTACTGTGTGCAGAGCACTGTGCTAAGCCCTGAGAAGTACAAGTCGGACCATAAAGAGATGGTCCCTACCCAACAACGGGCTCACAGTCTAGAAAGGGGAGACAGACAACGAAGCATCATTTGACATCATTAATAAAATAGAGTAGTAAATATGTACAAGTACTGTGGGGAGGGGAAGGAGGTAGGGTGGGGAGTGATGGGGAGGGGAGAAGGAGTGGAAAAAGGGGGCTCAGTCTGCGAAGGTCTCCTGGAGGAGGTGAGCTCTCAGTAGGGCTTTGAAAGGAGGAGGAGAGCTAGTTTGCCGAATGTGTGGAGGGAGGGCATTCCAGGCCAGGGGAAGGACGTGGGCCAGGGGAAGATGGCGGGACAGATGAGAACGAGGCACAGTGAGGAGGTTAGTGGCAGAAGAGCAGAAGGTGTGGGCTGGGCTGTAGAAGGAGAGAAGGGAGGTGAGGTAGGAGGGGACGAGGTGACCCTTGAAGCCGAGAATGAGGAGCTTTTGCTTCATTCGTAGGTTGACAGGCAACCACTGGAATATTTTTGAGGAGGGGAGTGACATGCGCAGAGCGTTTCTTTACAAAATAATCCTGGCAGCAGAGTGAAGTGTAGGCTGAAGCGGGGAGAGACAGGAGGATGGGAGATCAGAAAGGAGGCTGATGCAGTAATCCAGTCAGGATAGGCTGAGAGATTGAACCAGCAAGGTAGTGGTTTGGATGGAGAGGAAAGGGCGGATCTTGGAGATGTTGTGATGTTATGTCGATCTTCCTCCTGCTGCTTTCCCTGACTGTATTTCCTCCCAAGGTCAATTTTTGCATCAAGCAGACACGAGTCCACACCCACAACCTGTTACATTTGGATTGGTATATATTGCCTTCTCCCAAGTGCTTAGTACAGTGCTCTGCACACAGAAAGTGCTAAATCAAAATTTCTGATTGATTGATTGACTCACTCAACTAGCAGGTCTCCTTGTGGCCTTCCCTGAGAGAGATACAGGGAAGGTTTGAACTCACTTCCCACATCGTCTGTAGCGTCAGGGGGCTTTTCCCTTCCCATCCCTGTCCCACTGCTGCTCGACAGTTCAACACCCGTGTTATTTTTTTTATCCCAATGGTATTTGTTAAGCACTTCCTAGGTGTCAGGCACTGTAGAAAGCCCAGGGGTACATAGGAGCTTATCTGGTTGGACATAATCCCTGTCCCACATGAGGCTCACAGCCTCCATCCCCATTTCACAGATGGAATAACTGAGGCCCGGAGTTCCTCACCCACGAAGCCTGAGCTCTTTCCACTATACCCCGACACTTCACTGCCGTCTCTCGTCCTTCCCATTTACAGATACTTCACAAAACACTACCAGCATCTCATGGCCCTGGTGTTTGCTGTGGAGGAGATCAACAAGGACCCCAGCCTGTTACCCAATACATCTCTAGGCTTCCATCTCTCCAATTTCAACTTCCTGTGGCCTATGAAAGCCTAAAGCTCTATGGCTCTGCTCTCGAGGAGATCCGGGATGGTTTCCAACTACAGCTGTGGGCAGGAGCAGGCTGTCATGGGAGGGCTGTCATCAACAGTGTCCACGACAGTGTTCTTCGTTTCTGGGACTCTATAAGCTCCCCCAGGTGAGGAATCCCGACCACAAGGGGAAGACAAGCATTCGTCTGCTGTTATTCTCACTGTTGTTGCTTTAGTTTATTTCTTAAACACTTACCACGTGCCAACCACTTCACTAAGCTCTATCTCATGGACATTCCGAGGCCATAAAATTCCCTTAAGGAGTCAAAATCAATGAAATGGATTGGTGTCTTTGCTCAGAATGGTGTAGGCAGACCCCCTGTAGACTGTAAGCCCCTTATGAGCGGGAACCTGTCTCCCAGCTCTCTTGTACCCCCCAAGAGGGTTGTATAGGGCTCTACACCTAGTGAGCGCTCATTAAATACCATGGATTGATTGATCGATTCGGGAACAAGGAATGGTGTTGTCTGCCTGTGCATATCTTCACCCCAGAGTCCCCCCTCTCTGGCTCTGTCTCTCCTGTAGATTTCTTATGGCCCAAAGGACCCAGCTCTCAGAGAAAATGCCTGGTTCTCATCTCTTTATCCGATCTCTGCGTGTTCCTCCGATCTGCCCATGGAGATTATCCATCTTATAAAACATTTTCACTGTGTCTGGATCAGTCTACTGGTCGCCAATGACATTCAAGGGAAGACGTTCGCTATGGTCCTAACAGAGGAGATGACCAAGAATGACATCTGTGTGGCTCAAGTTAAAAGAGTCGACGAATTATTTACTGAAAGTACACTCCAGACTGCGTGACCACAGTCAAATTAATACATCATCGTCGAATGTGGTCCCTGTCTTTGGGGATGCATTCTATTTACTGACAATTGTATATTGTGTGGACAAAAGCCCCGTTCTCGGCAAAGTCTAGGTCACCACATCCGATTGGGATTTGATAACCAATACCATTTTCAGAAATAGCACCTTTTCCCTAGGCTTCTTGTCACCTCCTGGAGGAGGTGCGCTCTCTTCCTCCCTTCAAAGCCCTACTGAGAGCTCACCTCCTCCAGGAGGCCTTCCCAGACTGAGCCCCTTCCTTCCTCTCCCCCTCGTCCCCCTCTCCATCCCCCCATCTTACCTCCTTCCCTGACCTATCTAATAGGACATGCTGACCTATTAGATTTAACAGAATGACAGCAAAGTCTGGGTCAAAGTGGTAGAGTTCATGCCCCAAGCCCCAGCTGACCAATATTTCATAATCAGTGAGGAGGGGAGAATGTAGGATGGGCCATTTTCTCAGGTAAAGAAAGTGGGGTTCCAGGAGCAGGAAGTGGAAGTGGGGGGGAGGAGGAGGGGGAGATGACCTGCATCTTCTGACAAATGGTCTTTGGATTCGTCTTTTCTGTGGCCATTTCTGCCATATTGGCTGGGACAGCATTGTGGTCCTGGTCTTCAGGGCCACCGAGTTGGGGGGCGGAATGAGGCCATGGTTGTGACCCAGACACCTTCCTCCAACGCCTGTGTCTGCTCCCTCGTCCAAGTGGGCATATGCACGGTCTGGCTGGGGATTTCCCCTCATACCCCTGTTCCCTGATGTGGATGTGGAGGCCTTCCGAGACTGAGCCCCCTTTCTCCTCTCCTCCTCCCCATCCCCCCCAGCACTACCTCCTTCCCCTCCCCACAGCACTTGTATATATTTGTACAGATTTGTTACTCTATTTATTTTATTTGTGCATATTTACTATTCTATTAATTTTTTAATGATATGCATATACCTATAATTCTATTTGTTCTGACTATTTTGACACCTGTCTACAGATTTTGTTTTGTTGTCTGCCTCCCCCTTCTAGACTGTGAGCCCGTTGTCAGGTAAGGACCCTTCTCTATATTTTACCAACTTGTACTTCCCAAGCACAGTACAGTTGTTGGGTAGGGACCATCTCTATATGTTGCCGATTTGTACTTCCCAAGCGCTTAGTACAGTGCTCTGCACACAGTAAGCACTCAATAAATGCGACTGAATGAATGAATGAATGTGGCATCAGAGGTCTGGGCCGTTGTCGTCCAGTGCAACGAGAGCTTTGCCATTGCCTTCTATTACATTTTGGGCTACATGGGGCTCCTGGCCTAGGTCAGCCTCAAGGTGGCCTCCAGTCCAGAAAGCCACCAGACAACCTCAACGAGGCCAGTTTGTGCTGGTGTCCACTCCACCCTTAATCCTTCAGCCCTTCTGTCAGTCAGTCAATCATATTTACTGAGTACTTACTGTGTACAGAGCACTGTACTAAACGTTTGAGAGAGTACAATATAACAGTATGACAGGCGCATTACTGGCCCACAACGTCAATATCCATAATTTATTTTAATGTTTGTCTCCTCCTCTGGCCTGGAAGCTCCTTGTGGACAGGGATGGGTCTTCCAACTCTGTTTTATTGCACTCTGCCAAAGCATTTAGCACAGTGCTTTGTACACAATAAGCACTCAGTAAACGCCACTGATTGACTGGTTGATTGAAAAGGTGTCAATGGATGAGATCCTAGATTGTCATCTTGGATCAGAACCTGGTCGGGCTGCAGAAATGGATGAAATGAAATTATGAGATTCTTCCCCTTTGGCTTTAAAGGTCTCAATCAGCTCGCCCCCTCCTACCTCATCTGACTGATCTCCTCCTCCAGTCCAACCTGCACACTCTGCTGCTCTAACATCAGTTTATGCACTGTACCTCGGCCTCGCCAATCTCACAGACTATCCCTACCCCATGACCTCCCTCTAGCCTGGAACTCCCTCCCATTCCGTATTCCATTCCAGAGAAGCAGCGTGGCTTAGTGGAAAGAGCACGGGCTTGGTAGCCAGAGGATGTGGATTCTAATCCCGGCTCTGCCACTTGTCTGTTGTATGACCTTGAGCATATCACTTAACTGCTCTGAGCCTCAATTACCTCACCTGTTAAATGGAGATTAAGACTGTGAGCCACACGTGGGACAATCTGTTTATCTTATATCTACCCCAGATCTTAGAAAAGTGCTTGGTACATAGTAAGTGCTTAACAAATACCATAATTATTATCATCATATATATGTATATACAAGACCACCACTCTCCCTACATTTAAAGCCTTCCCTGATTAGGCTCTCTTCTCCCCAGCACTGTCTTCCTTCTGTGTCATCTATGCAATGAATGTGTGCCCTTTGGACATTTGATATTCGTCTTACAGCACCTGTGTACATATCTATGCTTTATACACCAAATTTTTTTATATTAATACCTGTCTCCCCCTCTAGGTTGTAAGCTCGTTGTACACAGGGAACGTTTCCACTGTTGCATTTTACTCTTCCAAGCACTTAATCCCCCCCTCCTCTCGTTAACTTCCATCTTCAATCGCTCACTCTGCACTGGTTCTTTCCCCTCTGCCTTCAAACATGCCCATGTCTCTCCCATCCTAAAAAAAACGCTCTCTTAACCCCACCTCACCTTCTAGTTATAGCCCCATTTCCCTCCTATCATTCCTTTCCAAACTCCTTGAACGAGTCGTCTACACGCGCTGCCTCGAATTCCTCAACACCAACTCTTTCCTCGACCCCCTCCAGTCTGGCTTCCATACCCTACATTCCACGGAAACTGCCCTGTCAAAGGTCACCAATCACGTCCTGCTTGCCAAATTCGACGGCTCATACTCTATCCTAATCCTCCTCGACCTCTCAGCTGCCTTCGACACTGTGGACCACTCCCTTCTCCTCAACATGCTATCCAACCTTGGCTTCACATATTCCGTCCTCTCCTGGTTCTCCTCTTATCTCTCCGGTCGTTCATTCTCAGTCTCTTTTGCAGGCTTCTCCTCCCCCTCCGATCCCCTTACTGTGGGGGCTCCCCAAGGTTCAGTTCTCGGTCCCCTTCTGTTCTCGATCTACAATCACACGCTTGGTAAACTCATTCGCTCCCACGGCATCAACTATCATCTCTACGCTGATGACACCCAAATCTACATCTCTGCCCCTGCTCTCTCCCCCTTCCTCCAGGCTCGCATCTCCTCCTGCCTTCAGAACATCTCCATCTGGATGTCTGCCCGCCACCTAAAACTCAACATGTCCAAGACTGAACTCCTTGTCTTCCCTCCTAAACCCTGCCCTCTCCCTGACTTTTCCATCACTGTTGAAGGGACTACCATCCTTCCCGTCTCACAGTCCCGCAACCTTGGTGTCATCCTCGACTTCGCTCTCTCGTTCACCCCTCACATCCAAGGCGTCACCAAAACCTGCCGGTCTCAGTTCCGCAACATTGCGAAGATCCACCCTTTCCTTTCCATCCAAACCGCTACCCTGCTCATTCAAGCTCTCATCCTATCCCGTCTGGACTACTGTATCAGCCTCCTTTCCGATCTCCCGTCCTAGTGTCTCTCCCCACTTCAATCCATACTTCACGCCGCTGCCCGGATCGTCTTTGTGCGGAAACGCTCTGGGCATATTACTCCCCTCCTCAAAAATATCCAGTGGCTACCAATCAATCTGCGCATCAGGCAGAAAGTCCTCACCCTCGGCTTCAAGGCTCTCCATCAGCTAGCCCCCTCCTACCACACCTGCCTTCTCTCCTTCTACTGCCCAGCCCGCACCCTCCACTCCTCTGACGCTAATCTCCTCACCGTGCCTCGTTCTTGCCTGTCCCGCCGTCAACCCCTGCCCACGTCATCCCCCTGGCCTGGAATGCCCTCCCTCTGCCCATCCGCCAAGCTAGCTCTCTTCCTCCCTTCAAGGCCCTACTGACAGTTCACCTCCTCCAGGAGACCTTCTCAGACTGAGCCCCCTCCTTCCTCTCCCCCTCGTCCCCCTCTCCATCTCCCCGTCTTACCTCCTTCCCTTCCCCACAGCACCTGTATATATGTATATATGTTTGTACATATTTATTACTCCATTAATTTACTTATTTATTTATTTATTTTACTTGTACGTATCTATTCTATTTATTTGTAGGGGGATGTAGGGGACGGATGTCAGACTGGAGGGGGTCGAGGAGAGAGTTGGTGTTGAGGAATTCGAGGCAGCGCGTGTAGACAACTCGTTCAAGGAGTTTGGAAAGGAATGGTAGGAGGGAGATGGGGCGATAAGTAGAAGGTGAGGTGGGGTCAAGAGAGGGTTTTTTAGGATGGGAGAGACATGGACATGTTTGAAGGCAGAGGGGAAGGATCCAGTGGAGAGTGAGCGGTTGAAGATGGAAGTTAAGGAGGAGAGAAGGGACAGAGCGTGAGATTTCATGCGATGAGAGGGAATGGGGTCGGAAGCACAGGTGGCCGGAGTAGCACTTCAGAGGAGGGAGGAGAGCTCCTCTGAGGATACTGCTGGGAAGGATGGGAGAGTAACGGAGAGTGTTGAGAGCCGGGGGTTTGGAGAATAGGGGGAGTGACTTTGGAGAGATCAGACCCGATGGATTTAATTTTATTAATGAAGTAGGAGGCCAGATCGTTGGGGGTGAGGGAAGGAGTGGGGAGGAACCGGGGGCCTGAGAAGGGAGTTGAATGTACGGAAGAGCTGACGGGGATGATGGGCATGGGTACTAATAAGGGAGGAGAAATTGTTTTGTTCGGCAGAGGAGAGGGCTGAGTTAAGGCAGGAAAGGATAAACTTGAAGTGAACGAGGTTGGCATGGTGTTTAGACTTTCGCCAGCAGCGTTCGGCAGCTCGAGCATAAGAGCGAAGGAGGCGGACAGTGGCAGTGATACAGGGCTGTGGGTTAGTGGTACGAGAGCAGCAAAGGGAAAGGGGAGCGGGTGAGTCTAGCTGAGTAGAAAGGGTAGTTGAAAGCAGTAATCTGATCAAGACTGGGTAGAGAGGAGAGGGAGGCGAGGTGGGGTGTGAGGCGCTTAGATAGATGGATGGGGTCAAGAGAGTGGAGATCTCTGTGAGGGAGTAATCTGGATTTACAGGGGAAAGGAGTGTGAGCGAGGAGGCAGGTGAGAAAATTATGATCAGAGAGAGGGATTTCGGAGTTGGTGATTCTACAGCCATCAGCCCATGCCTCCTCCGTCTCATGAAAGCTGGGTAGGTCAGGGGGCTACTGATAGCCACGTAGGGGTCGTACCTCATGGAGGCCAGGAGAAGCCCTTCAGCCCCTGCAGTGGTCAAGAAAAAGAGGCTCTGGACCCCACAGCCAAAGAAGGACTTGAACTTCCTGTTACAGAGGAAATTGGCAGCTTTCATTGGCACGACTGTGGGGATGTATGTCAGAAACATGTGGGAGATCTTGTTGAGTCAAACGTACATGGGATTGTGAAGGCGGGGTCAAGGTGAACGAGGCTTATTTTGAAGATGAAGAAGATGAGGGAGAAGAGGAACAGACCACTTTGTTTTGAAGAAAAGAGTCATAAGAAAAAAAAATCAGTGGTCCATGTTTGATTCCAGTTCTCCATGTAGCTTTCATGAACTTCTACCTGAAAGAGGAATCAAAAATTTTTAAATAAAGTACCCATCAGTGGGCTTCCTGTCTATTCTCTTCACTTACCCCAGAACAGTGTAGCCAAAAGCCCAAAAGAAAACTGACTGATTTTATAAGCTGCCCAGGACCTACACTGATTCAGATGATCAAATGATTACATAAATGGATGAATAAATGAATGAAACTGGATTTAGTGATTTCCTTTCATTGTAACATCCCTAACAAGATATTTTCGTGTTATTAATAGGAAGTTCTACGGCATGGTTACTCTTCCATCTATCTTCATTATTACTCATTCATCAAGATAAGCAGCGTGGCCTAGGAGAAGCAGACTAGTGGAAAGAGCATGGGCCTGGAGTCGAAGGACCTAGGTTTTAATAATCTGGCTCTGCCGACTGCTTGCTATGTGACCTTGGGCAAGTCATTTAACTTCTCTGTGCCTCCATAATCTCACCTGCAAAACGGGGATTAAAAGCCTGTTCTCTCTCCTGAATTAGATTGGGATTCCCGTGTGAGAAAGCGACTTTGTATGACTTACTTAATTAACTTGTACCTGCACCAACGCTTAGAAGAGTGTTTGACATATAGTAAGCGCTTAACAAATACTATAAAAAATAGAAATCCCTGCACTGTACATAGTGTCTACTGAATTTGCTAAAGTCCTGTTATGCCACAGTGATATCTCTAACATTAGTCATCACCATCATCCGTGATATTTATTGAGCTCTTACTGTGTGCAAAACACTGAACTAAACACTTGGGGGAGTACAATATAACAGAGTTATCCATAGGGAGAATGAGAGAGAGAAAGAGAGAGTGAGCGAGAGAGAGAGAGAAAGGGAGAGAGGGGGAACGAAAGGGAGAGGGAGATTCCCGTGTGCATTTCCATTCTGCTTAAACACTATCCCACTTGTCTGCTGTGAGACCATGGACGAGTCATTTCACTTCTCTGTACCTCAGTTACCTCATCTGTAAAATAGGGGCTAAGAGTGTGAGACCCATATAATCTCGCTGTGGGCAGGGAATCTGTCTATTTGTTGTATTTTACTCTCCCAAGTGCTTAGTACAGTTCATTATATGCAGTAAGCATGGAATAAGTTCAATTGAGTGAATGAATAAATAAATACGAGTCAGGTACTATATCCTACCTGATTTGGTTGTATCCACCCCAGCACTTTATTAAGTACCTAGCTTATTAAGTACCTAGCACATAGTAAGTGCTTAAGAAATACTATTGTTATCATCATCATCATCATCATCATCATCATCATTATTATTAACCCCAACACTTAGTAGAGGGCCTGGCACATTGTAAATGTTCAACAAATACTATTTTTAAAAAACAGACTCCATAACATGCTATAAAAAGGAAACTGTTTATTTACCATTGAAATATCAATTAAGGTCAATGATAATAATAAGAATAATAATAATATTTGTAAAGTGCTTACTACATGTCAAGCACTGTTCTAAGCATCGGAGAAGATACAAGATAATCAGATCGCTGTCCCACACAGGATTCACAGTCTAAGTAGGAAGGAAAACAGGTGTTGAATCGCCATTTTACAGATGATGTAACAGAGGCACAGAAAAGTGAAGTGACGTGCCCAAGGCCACTTAGCAGATAAGTAGCAGAGCCAGAATTAAAACCCACGTCTTCTGACTCCCAAGGCCATGATCCTTCTATTGATTCCCAAGGAGCAAAAGCAGGAAGCTCCATAGGACCCCAGTAATAATAATAACAATAATAATAATAGTGGAATTTGTTAAGCTCTTACTATGTGCCAATCCCTGTATTAAAAGTTGGGGTAGATAGGAGGTAATCAGTTTGGACACAGTCCCTGTCCCTTATGGGGCTCACAGTCTTGATCTCCGTTTTGCAGTTGAGGGAACTGAGATACAGAGAAGTTAAGTGACTTGATCAAGTCACACAGCAGAGTGTTCGGGAGTAGGGATTAGAACCCACATCTCCCTGACTCCCAGGCCCAGCCCCTATCCCCTAGGCCACGCTGATTCCCTTTCGACACTCAGTGTTAATTTCTGAACCTGCAATCAATGAGGCCCCTCTTTAAGGCCCGCAGTACCTCCCTGTTCTTCAGGCTGTAGATGAGGGCGTTCAGCACAGGGGTGAGAATAGTGTAGAAAGCTGAAACCACCTTGTCATAGTCAGTTGAGTCATAAGAACTGGGCCTCATGTAGATATAGATGGTGGTCCCGTAGAAGAGGCCGACAACGCTGAGATGAGAGGAGCAGGTGGTGAAGGTCTTCTTCTTGGCTTCTATCGACCTCATACGGAGTATCGTCCCCAGAATGAGGCCGTAAGAGCCCATGAGGACAGAGAAAGGGATCAGCAGCATCACGATGCAGCAGACGTACATGACAGACTCAAAGACCGTAGTGTCATCGCAGGCCAAGCGCACCAGAGCAGGGGCTTCACAGAAAAAATGGTTGACTTCTCGGGAACGGCAGAAGCGATAGCTCATGGTGACCCCCGCCTGCACCAAGCCATCTGTCGCTCCGAGCAACCAGGAGACCACCACCAGGAGGAGACAAAGCCTGGGGCTCATGAGAACGGGATAGCGTAAAGGGCAGCAAATGGCCACAAACCGATCGTAGGAGACTGAGAAGCTGTGTGGCCTAGTGAATAGAGCACAGGCCTGGGAGTCAGTAGGACCTGGGCTCTAATCCTGTCTCTGTCATTTGTCTGCTGTGTGACCTTGGGCAAGTCACTTAACATCTCTGTACCTCAGTTCCCTCATATGAAAAATGGGGATTAAAACCATGAGCCCCACATAGGACATGGACAGCGTCCAAACCAATTTTCTTGTTTCTACTCCAACATTTAGTACAGTGCCTGACACATAGTAAGCACCTAATACATACCTCAAGCATCATCATCACAGGGAATTTAAGTGACTTGTCCGGGTTCAAACAGTAGACAAGTGGCAGAGCCTGGGTTAGAACACAGGTCCCCTGATTCCCAGGCTTGTGGTCTGGCCACTGAGTCACAGAGTTTACTCAGGATACTCCAATGGGCAATAACAGTAAGAATGAGAGAGATGCCATTGACCCTCATGGCAGTAATATGGTCAGGATGATCATTATCACAGTTAGTTATGATCATTATCATCGTATTTATTAAAGAGTTCTTTATGGGTCAGGCACTGGGCTAAATGCTATAGTAATAATAATAACAACAACAATAATAATAATGGCATTTATTAAGCACTTACTATGTGCAAAGCATGGTAACTTTACGATTCTCAAAATGGGCATAATTCCTAAATCGGTCAGTCAATCAATGGTATTCAGTGAGCGCTTATTATGGGCAGAGCACTCTACTAAGTGCTCGAGAAATTGCAATAGAGTTAGTAGACATAATCCCGGCCTTCATGGAGCTTACAATCGAGTAGGGGAGACAAGCAGTAAAGGAAATTACAGAGGATAAGGATGAGAAGCAGTGTGGCCTAATGGATAGATCACAGGCCTGGGAGTCAGAGGGACCTGGGTTCTAATCCCAGCTCTGCCTCTTGTCTATGTGACTTTGGGCAAGTCACTTGTCTTCTCTGGGCTTCAATTACCACATCTGTGAAATGGGAATCAAGACTGTGTGCCTCACATGGGACATGGACTGTATCCAACCTGATTAGTATTGTTGAGACTAGGCACTTGCTTAGTACAGTGCTCTGCAAATGGTTAGCACTCAAAAATACCATTGATTGATTGATTAACAAATACCATAAAAATAATATAGTACATGGAATATAGATATGTACATAAGGGCTTTGGGGTGGGATGAAATGCAGAAGGGAGGGAGAATAGGATGCGAAGTACCGCTTCCCCTCCCTTATAATCATGCCATTTCTCGCCTGCCCCGGAATGCCCTCCCTCCCCACAGCCGCCATCTCTCCCTCCCTTCAAAGCCCTACTGAGAGCTCACCTCCTCTAGGAGGCCTTCCCACACTCAGCCCCCTCCTTCCTCTCCCCCTACCCCCTGCCCTCCCTCCTTCCCCTCCCCACAGCGCCTGTATAGACATTGGTACAGATTTATTACCCTATTTATTTTACTTGAACATATTTACATATTCCATTTATTCTGTTAATATGAGTTGTTTTGTTGTCTGTCTCCCCCTTCTAGACTGTGAGCAAACTGTTGGGTAGGGACCGTCTTTAGATGTTGCCAACTTGGACTTCCCAAGCGCTTAGTACAGTGCTCTGCACACAGTAAGCGCTCAATAAATACGATTGAATGAATGAATGAATGAATGAGAAATCAGTCACGGAATGCTTAATGGAGGAGAGACCCCACTAATATCACTATTATAATTTTTAAAGTAATAATTATTAGATGATTTTAGTAGTGCGAGAGTAGTCTATATTTCAACCTGGGCTCAAAATCTAATGGGAATCAACCAATTAATCAGTGGTACTGATTGAATGCTTACTCTGCACACTGCACTGTAGTAATCGCTTGCTAAGGTACACAAGAAAATGGTATAATAAGATGAAGAATGATATGTGGCATTTGCCTATCCTATTATGCTCCAAGCGCTGTACTAAGGTTAATCACTTCAGATACATTCTCTGTCCCAGATGGGGCTGGCTCAGAGACAAAGTTGGAGAGAGAACAGGTGTGATCTAATGGTTAAAGCACAGGCCTGGGAGTCAGAAAAACCTGGGTTCTAATCCAGGCTACATCACCTGTCTGCTATGCGATCTTGGGCAAGTCACTAAACTCTTCTGTGCCTCGGTTACCTCATCTAGAAAATGGGGATTGATTGGGAGCTCCATATGAGACATGGACTGTGTCCAACCTAGTTAGTTTGTATCTATCCTACTGCTTAGTACAGTGCCTGGCACAGAATAAATGTTTAACAAATACCATTAAAAAAGTGGCAAAACTGGGATTAGAACCCAGGTCCTTCTGACTCCCAGGCCCATGCTCTATCCACTAGGCCAGGCTGCTTCTCTATATGCCAAGCACAGTACAAAGCATCCGAGTGGATATAAGATAATCAAGTTACACATGAGGATCACAGTCTAAGTACTTCATAATCAATCAGTCAGTCAATCAGTGGTATTCCTTGAGAGCTTACTGTGTGCAGAGCATTGTACTAAGTGCCTAGATGGTAGATACATTCCTTGCCCACAAGGACCTTACAATCTAAAGGGTTTTCTTGCTGACTTCCCTGCCTCCTGTCTCTCCCCACTCCAGTCCAAACTTTGCTCTGCTGCCCAGATAACATTTCTACAAAAACGTTCAGTCAATGTTTCCTCAGTCCTCAAGAACCTCCATTGATTGCCCATCCACCTCTGCATCAAAGAGAAACTCCTCACCATTGAATTTAAATCTTTCAATCATCCTGGCCCCTCCTCCCTTACCTCACTACTTTCCCACACATTTCACTCTTCTAATTCCAACCTACTCACTGCACCTCGATCTCATCTATCTCACTTCCAACTTCTCACCCACATCCTGCCTTCGACCTGGAACACCCTCCCATTTCATATCTGACAGACAATCAATTTCCCCACCTTCAAAGCCTTATTAAGATTACAGCTCCTCCAAGAGGCCTTCCCTGACTAAGCCCTCATCTCCTCTTCTCCCACTCTCTTCTGCATCAGCTCTGCACTTGGATTTACACACTTTATTCACCCCTCCATAAGCCCCACAGCACTTATGTGCATTTCCATAATTTATTTATATTAATGTTTGCCTCTAGACTGTAAACTCGTTGTGGGCAGGGAACATATCTACCAACCCTGTTATATTGTACTCTTCAAAGGGATTAGTACAGTTCTCTGTACACAGTAAGTACTCAATAAATATCATTGACTGATCCATTGAGAACACGTATCTTATTCTTAGTTTTATAGATGATGAAACTGAGGCATAGAGGAGCTAAAGAAGTTGCCCAAGAATACACAGCAGGCAAAGTGTTGGAGACAGTGTTAGAATGAAAACCCAGGAATCCTGACTCCCAGTGCTCTGCTCTTTTCACTAGGCCAGGTTACCCACCCAGTTACTTCCCCCCAGGGACATGACTGCACAGTTTCTATCTCTTTGCACAGAGAGAAATAGACCAACTTAATTTCCAACAAATCATTGAGCCTGCTCAATGGTTTGCTTCACTTCCTTTAATCGTATTTGTTAAGTGCTTATTATGTGTCAGACACTGTACTAAGCAATGGGTAGATGCAAACTAATGTGGTTGAAAAAAGTCTCTGTCTCACATGGGACTCACTGTCTCAATCCCTATTTTACAGATGAGGTAACAGACACAGAGAAATTAAGTGACTAGCCTAAGGTCACACAGAAGCAAGCGTTGGAACCGGAATTAGACTCCAGGGAGAGAGAAGTTAAATTACTTGCCCAGGTACACCCACAGACAAGTTGTGGAGCCAGAATTAAAACCCAGGTCCACTTCCTGTTTCATTGTTCTCTCATAAACACTAGGCAGGGAGACAGGCATTTAGGGATGGAACTTTATATCTCACTGCCAATTCACTATGCCACCTCAATACCACCTCTTTCCCTCCGTGGTTCTAATTCATAGAAACGGTGTGGCCTAGTGGAAAGCACACAGGAATGGGTGTTAGAAAACCTGGGTTCTAATCCTGGTTCTGCCACTTCCCTGCTGTGTGACCTTGGTCAAATCACTTCACTTCTCTGTGCCTCAGTTTCGTCCTTTGTAAAACGGAGATTAAATGCCTGATTTTTTTATTGTTGTTTTATTAATGCAATTTATTCAGGGCTTAGAATGTGCCAGGCCCTGTACTAAGCACGGGGACAACCAAATTGGAAAGTTCCTGTTCCTTACAGAGCTCAATGTCTAAGTACTCCCTCCCATTTAGACTGTGGGCTATGTGAAATAGAAAATGTGTCTGAGCTGACAAGTCTGTCTATCCCAGAAGTTAACATAGTGCTTGGCACATAGTAAGCACTTGATAACACAATTAGATCACATCTCCTTCAAGAGGCCTTCACAGATTAATCCCTCTTTTCCTCAGCTTGCTCTCCCTGTAGCATCTCTTATGCATTGTGACCTTTGAGCATCTGATATTCACCCATCGTCTACCCCACAACAATTTTGTAAATATCTTTAAAATATATATCATAAATTATTTATTTATATTAATGTCTGTCTCCCGCTCTAGAATGCAAGCTCGTTATGGGCATGGAATATGTCTTCTAACTCTGCTGTATTGCATGCTTCCAAGTGCTGTACACACCCTAAGTGTTCAGTAAGCACCATCGATTGATTAATTGATCGATCCATTAATTCTGAGAGGTGGTAAGGGCTCTAGGGACTCAGGTGGTTCAGTCTTCTAAACCAGGCAGAACCTAATCCTGTTTTTAAATGTAATCTAGGTCAGGGACTATATAAAACCCCCTCCTAACCTGGAGCCACAGTCAGGAAGTTCTTTCTAGTATCACCCCCAAATTCTTCTAGATACAACAGAGGAGACATTCTATTTTGTTTTGTTTTTATTTTGGATAGTCCAGGCTGTCTTCTTGATGGTTCTTTTTCAGTGTAATAAGAGGAGGAGGAATAGCACTTATTAAGCACCAAATATGTGTGAAGCAATACACTTTGCATGGGGGGAAAAGACAGATATGACATCAGTCAGCAGTCATGTCGCTACCTAATCCCAGATTCTGAAACTTTCTTCACAGATCCTCTCCATCTTCCATCTGTCTACTGATTTTGGCTGATCCTCTTGACATTCTTGATAGAATTACGGCATCCTTCTTAAAAGAAAACAACCTGCTACTGAGAGCAATGCCCCAAGCATTAAAAGTTTTAGAAAAAGTTTCCAATTCACCCAAGACTGAAATGAGAATGGCTTGATTATTTATCACAGTGTCTTGAGCTCGACACCCCTGCCTCCTCTCTCTTGTCTACGTCATTCATCATCCGTAGTGCTCTCTCAATAATATGTATAACTAGGACATTTGTTAGCTTTGCTGTCGGACAAGTTCATAGATAGATGGGGTAGATACAATACAATCAGATCAGAGACAGTCCTGGCCTCTTCAAATCCACCGGAATGCACCTCTTCCCATTTCAAAAGTTTTTTCTGAATTCCCATCTCCTCTAGTTAGCCTTCACCATTTAATTTTCTCTTTCCCTGGTTCTTTCCCCAGCAACTGCTAGTCCCAACTCTGTTTGTCCAACTCTGTCTCTGCTGGAATCTGACCAATATTATTTGGGAGTGGGAAACAAAGTCAGGAAGAAGTGATAGCCCCAAGCCCTCTCCAACCTTACCTGCACACGATCATCCACATCCACTGTGCCATGGGCTCAGTGAGCAGGACGCTTCTTATACATCTGACCCTATGTCATCTGAACAGCTAATTCTGGTAGAAGGGGAGTGGCCTTATGGCAAATGGAGCCTCCAGAGAGAGAAGCTCCAAGAATCACAGCACCTCAGAATTCTTAAAATCCTCTAGAGGTCTTCTTTCCCAATTTCCTTCCACCAGGGCTGGCTGAAATCAAATCATTTCAGACAGATCACTTCTCCCCGCCTCCAGTTCTTTATTCAATTATTCAATCATATAAGCAGTATGGCAAAGTGGCTAGAGCACAGAGTTGGAAATCAGAACATCATGGCTGCTAATCCTGGCTCTGCAACTTGTCTGCTCTGTGGGCTTGGGCAAGTTACTTAACTTCTCTGTGCCTCAGTTACCTCACTTGTAAAATGGGGATTAAGAGTGTGAGCCCCATGTGGGACAGTGACTGTGTCCAACCCAATATGCTTGCATCTGCCCCAGTGCTTAGTTCAGTGTCTGACATATAGTAAGCACTTGACAAAGACCATTACAGGAAGCAGCATGAAGTATTAGATAGAACATGGGCCTGGGAGTCAGAAGGCCATGAGTTCTAATCCCTGATCTGCCACTGATCTGCTGTGCGACCTTGGGCAAGTTACTTCACTTCTCTGTGCCTCAATTACCTCATCTGTAAAATGGGGATTGAGACTGTGAGACCCATATGGGACAGGGACTGTGTCCAACACAATTTGCTCGTGTCCACCCCAGCACTCAATACAGTGCCTGGCACATAGCGCCTAACAAATATCATTATTATTATTATTATTATTATTATTTTCAGTCTACGGGGGAGACAGGAATTAAAATCATTTACTGAAAGGGGAAACAGTAGATTTTAAGGATATGGCTATATGTGCTGTGGGAATGGGTTGAGTGTCAAAGTGCATGTCTTCAGTGATACTCTGAATCCCTTCTTTGCTCTTGATAATCATTATCATCATCATCAACATAATATTTTTAATCTATGTGCCAAATATCACACTAAGCACTAGGGTGGATTCACAATCATCAGACTCACAATCTAAGTAGGAGGGAGAACATGCATTGCATCCCTATTTTATAGATGAGCAAACTGAGGCACACAGATGTTAAGTGGCATGCCCAAGGTCAAGACAAGTGGTAGAGCAGGGGATCCTTCCACTAGACAGCACTGCTCCCTGGGACTAAATGGGAGAGCTCTAGATTGTAAGTGCCTCTCTAGGCTGTAAGCTCGTTGTGGGCAGGGAATGTGTCTGTTATATTGTACTCTCCCCAGCATTTATTATAGTGCTCTGCACTCAATAAATGCTCAATAAATACAAATGACTAAGATTGTTTATCTTGTATCTACCCCAGTGCTTAGAACAGTGTTTGACACGTAGTAAGTGCTTAACAAATACCCTGATAATGAATACTGCTTGACCGGACTGGAAATAGGCTCACAAGAAGTGATATTCACCCTTAAGCAATATTCCTTCTCTCCCCCTACTCTAACGTCCATCTTCAACCGCTCACTCACCACTGGTTCCTTCCCCTCTGTCTTTAAACATGTTCACGTCTCCCCATCCTAAAAAAACCCTCTCTTGACCCTACCTCCCCTTCTAGTTGTCACCCTATCCCACTCCTATCCTTCCTTTCCAAACTCCAAGAACGAGTCATCTACACTTGCTGCCTCGAATTCCCCAATGCCAACTCTCTCCTTGACCCCCTCCAATCCGGCTTCTGTCCCCTAAGCTCCACTGAAACAGTCCTGTCAAAGATCATCAATGACCTCCATCTTGCCAAATCTAATGCCTCCTACTCTATCCTAATCCTCCTCGACCTCTCAGCTGCCTTAGACACTGTGGATCACCCCCTTCTCCTCAACACGCTAGCCAAACCTGGCTTCACAGACTCTGTCCTCTCATGGTTCTCCTCTTATCTCTCCGACCATTCATTCTCAGCCTCCCTTGCGGGCTCCTCCTCCCCTTCCCATCCCCTTACTGTAAGGGGTTCCTCAAGGGTCAGTCCTTGGTCCCCATCTGTTCTCTATCTACACTCACTCCTTTAGCGAACTCAATCGCTCCCATGGCTTCAAGTATCATCTCTACGCTGATGACACCCGAATCTATATCTCTGCCCCTGCTCTCTCTCCCTCCCTCCAGGCTCGTATCTCCTCCTGTCTTCAGGTTATCTCCATCTGGATGTCTGCTAGACATCAGTGTGTCCGAGACTGAACTCCTTATCTTCCCTTCCAAACCCTGTCCTCTCCCTGACTTTCCCGTCACTTCCCGTTTCACAAGCCCACAACCTTGGTGTCATCCTCGACTACGCTCTCTCGTTCACCCCACAAATCCAATCCGTCACCAAATGCTGTCGGTCTCACCTCCACAGCATCGCCAAGATCCGCCCTTTCCTCTCCATCTAAACCGCTATCTTGCTGGTTCAATCTCTCATCCTATCCCGACTGGATTACTGCATCAGCCTCCCCTCTGATCTCACATCCTCCTGTCTCTCCCCGTTTCAGTCTATACTTTGCTGCCCGAATTATCTTTGTACAGAAACGCTCTGGGCATGTTACTCCCCTCCTCAAAAATCTCCAGTGGCTGCCTGTCAACCTACAGACCAAGCAAAAACTCCTCACTCTTGACTTTAATGCTCTCCATCACCTTTCCCCCTCCTACCTCACCTCCCTTCTCTCGTTCTACATCCCAGCCCGCACCCTCCGCTCCTCTGTCGCTAACCGCCTCACTGTCTCGGTCTCGCCTGTCCCGCCATCGCCCTCTGGCCTGGCCTGGAATGTCCTCCCTCCACATATCTGCCAAGCTAGCTCTCTTCCTCCCTTCAAAGCCCTACTGAGAGCTCACCTCCTCCAGGAGGACTTCGGAAACTGAGCCCCCTTTTTCCTCTCCTCCACATCACCCCCCTGCCCTACCTCCTTCCCCTCCCCACAAAACCTATATACATTTGTACAGATTTTGCTTGTACATATTTACTATTCTATTTATTTTGTTAATGATATGCATTATAGCTATAATTCTATTTGCTCTGACGATTTTGACACATGTCTAAGTGTTTTGTACTGTTGTCTGTTTCCCCCTTCTAGACTGTGAACCCGTTGTTGGATCGGGACCGTCTCTATACGTTGCCAACTTGTACTTCCCAATCGCTTAGTACAGTGCTCTGCATACAGAAAGCACTCAAAAAATACGATTGAATGAATGAATCAGTCAACTGTACTTATTGAACACTTACTGTGTGCACAGAACTGTACTAAGCACTTCGGAGTGTACAATATAATAGATTTGGTAGATTTGTTCCTTGACCACAAGGAGCTTACAGTCTAGAGACTTTTCTCCATCTCATTCACAAGGATGGACATGGACCCATGGACACTTTCATTCTTTCATTCATTCAATCGTATTTATTGAGCGCTTACTGTGTGCAGAACACTGTACTAAGCGCTTGGGAAGTACAAGTTGGCAACATATAGAGACGGTCCCTACCCAACAGTGGGCTCACAGTCTAGAAGGGGGAGATAGAGAACAAAACAAAACATATTAAAAGAATAAAATCAATAGAATAAATATGTACAAGTAAAACAAATAAATAAATACGTACAAACATATATACATATATGCAGATGCCGTGGGGAAGGGAAGGAGGTAACGCGGGGGGATGGAGAGGGGGAGGAGGGGGACAGGAAGGAGGGGGCTCAGTCTGGGAAGGCCTCCTGGAGGAGGTGAGCTCGCAGTAGGGCCTTGAAGGGACACGTCTCTCCCAGAATAATAATAATAATGATAATAATAATAATAATAATAATTGGCATTTGTTAATTGCTTACTATGTGCAAAGCACTGTTCTAAGTGCTGGGGAGGATACAGGGTTATTAGGTTGTCCCACGTGGGGTTCACAGTCTTAATCCCCATTTTACAGATGAGGTAACTGAGGCCCAGAAAAGTTAAGTGACTTGCCCAAGATCACACAGCAGACATGTGGTGGAGGCGGGATTCGAACCCATGACCTCTGACTCCAAAGCCCTGGCTCTTTCCATTGAGCCACGCTGCCCCACCTCTACCTGCAATCATTCTGTTAGGGTATCCATAGAGTTTTCTTGGTAAAGATATGGAAGTGGTTTGCATTGCCTTCTTCCACGCCGCAAACTTGAGTCTCCACGCTCAACTCTTTCCCATGCCGCTGCTGCCCAGCACAGGTGAGTTGTGACTTGTAGCCGATTGCCTTCCAGTCGCTAGCCACTGCTGAAGTTAGGAATGGAATGGGTATGCTTCTGCTTGACTCTTCCTCCTGTAGTCAAGACTGGCAGAGTAGTAGAAACTCTCCGGGTGCAATCCTGAGAGGATTTTCTCATCAGGGTTACCCATAATGGTAAGGTCTATGCCGAGGTTTCAGACAAAGTCGATTCAGATGTGTTGTTCAGCATCGGCATGGGAAACAGTCAAAGGCAGGTGATCAAGTAATTGAAATGTTGATCAAAACAATGGCAGAGACTAAAGTTTTACTGCATGGAAGCAGGGAATGGTAAACCACTTCCGTATTATTTTTACAAAGAAAACTATATATATATCTATCTATATATATATATATAGATAGATATATAGATATATAGATATATAGATATAGATATATATACCAAGATGTCTACAGATTTGGCCAAAGATAGGATATTCTGGAGAAGATATGTGCATAGAGTCACTTTGGATCAGAAACGACTTAAAGGCATTTGATGATGATGAAAATGGGCATTATATACCTGTTCACCCTCCCTCTTAGAATCTGAGCCCCATGTGAGATAGAGTTTGATCTGATCTTTTTCTTTCTACTCCAGTGCTTAGAACAGTGCTTGGAAAATAGTAAGTTCTTAATAACTACGACCATTAGTATTATGGTGGGGGTCAAAGCTAAAGTTAGGCAGATACCAGGCATTGTGATTAGGAAGCAGTATAGCCTAGTGGAAGAGTAGAGGCCTGGGAGTCAGAGGTTCTGGATTCAAATTCTGGCTCCACCACATGTCTGCTGTGTACTTTGGGCAAGTCACTTTTCTTCTCTTTGCCTCAGTTACCTCATCTGTAAAATGGAGATTTAATCCTCCTCATTCCAATTTAGATTGTGAGCCCCATGTGGGGCAGGGACTGAGTCCAACCCAATTATCTTGTAGCTGCTCCAGCGCTTAGTACAGTGCCTGGCACAGAGTAAGAGCTTAACAAGTACCATATTAAGCTGAAGAAGAGATGATGCTGTCTCTCAAGATTAAATGACTATGATTTAAGTGACTGAATGGCCACCCCTGTGCTCACCAACTGTGGATAAAACAATTTACTTCAAGGTAATTTACAATACTGTAATTCCATCTCACTGTGGGTAATAATAATAATAGTAATGACATTTATTAAGCGCTTACTATGTGCAAAGCACTGTTCTAAGCACTGGGGAGGTTACAAGGTGATCAGGTTGTCCCACGGGGGGCTCACAGTCTTAATCCCCATTTTCCAGATGCGGTAACTGAGGCCCAGAGAAGTTAAGTGACTTGTCCGAAGTCACACAGCTGACAAGTGGCGGAGCCGGGATTTGAACCCATGACCTCTGACTCCAAAGCCCATGCTCTTTCCACTGAGCCGCGTAAGTAACATGTCTCCCAACTCTGTGGTATTGTATTTTCCCAAGTGCTTAGTACAGTGTGCTGCACCTAGTGACCTCTCAATAAATCTATTGATTGAAGAATCTCTTGGCAAACTTTAATCGTGGTCTGGACAAGCCTACAATGATGTTTCCCTTATCAGATCACCCCGAATTAATGGATCACTAATAAAAACTTCTGCCTCTTCCTCTTCCTCTTGTGTTGGTTATATTAGAAGCAGTTTGGCCTATTGGAAAGAGCCCAGGTCTTGGAGTCAGAAGACCTGTGTGCTAATTCCAGTTCTGCCTGCGGGGTGACCTTGGGAAAAATCACTTAAATTCTCTGCACCTTAATTTCTTCATCTGCAAAATGGGGATTCAATCCTTGTTCTCCTTTAGACTGAGCCTGAGAGCCCCGTGCGGGAGAGGGACTGTATTCCACCTGAATATCTTGTATCTACCCCCAACTCTGAAATGCCTGACCCATAGCAAGTATTAACCAATATTATAATTATATTATTATTACTGTTTGTAGCCTAGTTGAAAGACGACTGGTAGCATATTGATTTCTTGATAAGTCTCACCCTTGGAGAAAGCCTAAGGGGATTTATACGCTTAGATGCTGATGGTCCAGTGTCTCATTGTGCTTCTCTTTTTCCACTGTTGTGCATCATCATCATCATCAATCGTATTTATTGAGCGCTTACTGTGTGCAGAGCACTGTACTAAGGGCTTGGGAAGTACAAGTTGGCAACATATAGAGACAGTCCCTACCCAACAGTGGGCTCACAGTCTAAAGGGGGGAGACAGAGAACAAAACCAAACATACTAACAAAATAAAATAAATAGAATAGATATGTACAAGGAAAATAAATAAATATATAGAGTAACAAATATGTACAAACATATATACATATATACAGGTGTTGTGGGGAAGGGAAGGAGGTAAGATGGGGAGATGGAGAGGGGGACGACGGGGAGAGGAAGGAAGGGGCTCAGTCTGAGAAGGCCTCCTGGAGGAGGTGAGCTCTCAGTAGGGCCTTGAAGGGAGGAAGAGAGCTAGCTTGGCGGATGGGCAGAGGGAGGGCATTCCAGGCCCGGGGGATGACGTGGGCCGGGGGTCGATGGCGGGACAGGCGAGACCGAGGTACGGTGAGGAGATTAGCGGCAGAAGAGCGGAGGGTGCGGGCTGGGCTGTAGAAGGAGAGAAGGGAGGTGAGGTAGGAGGGGGCGAGGTGATGGAGAGCCTTGAAGCCCAGGGTGAGGAGTTTCTGCCTGATGCGCAGATTGATTGGTAGCCACTGGAGATTTTATGCAGGTTTCTGGTCCTGAAATCTTAATGATGGGACCAGGGTTCATCAGTTTCCTCTTCTGTAAAATGGGGATTAAATACCTATCTTTCTTCCTACTTCAACTGAGAGCCTGAAGAGGGACAGGGTCAATGTTCAACCTTGACCTGATTATCTTGTATCTAACCCAGCTCTTAGTACAGTGCTGGGCGCCTCATTAATCAATCAATTGCATTTATTGAGCACTGACTATGTGCGGAACACTGTACTAAACTCTTGGAGAGTACAAAACAAAAGAAGTAGCAGGCACGTTCCCCGCCTACGTCGAGCTTACAGCCTAGTAAGTGAATCACAAAGATTGTAAGCTTGTTGCGGACAGGGAATGTGTCCGTTATAATGTAATAGTGTACTTAGCACTTAGTAGAGTACTCTGCACACACTTAAATGCTCAGTAAATATAAAAAATAACAAATGTCCCCTTTATCGTCATCACCATGATCAACATCATCATCACTTGGATTCTAATTCCCCTTCCACCACATGTCTGTTAGCTGACCTTGGGCAAGTCACTTAACATCTCTGTGCCTCATTTACCTCATCTGAAAAATGGGGATTGAATACCTGTCTTCCCTCCTACTTAGACTACGAGCTCCATGTGGGACTTCATTATCCTGTATCTACCCCAGTGCTTAGTATAGTGCTTGGCATAGAGTAAACGCTTAACAAAAACCGCAGTTATTATTATGTGGGAGATGGGGAAGAGAGCAGAGCTCAACTAAACTTAAGAGAGAGAGAGTTAATTATACACTGGGGACATTTATCCCTGAAGACTCTGTGAAGGAACTAGATGCCAAGTCAGTCAGCTCAGATCTCAGCTGAGGTTTTCCTCTTATTTGTTCAGTGTTGGGTCTCAGGATACAAGAAAGAGAAAAGTATCTGGTTTGGGTGAATTTTGGGAACTGGATTTTTCAAGAAGCCTGGAGAAGAGATTGATTTAGAAGTGGCATTTGGATCTTTGAAGAGCTATTCCTCTGAGGAACTCACCAGCTATTCTCTCCATCTCCAGTGCACACAGAACGGGAGGAAATGTGTTTAAAAGCAGCAGGCAGGATTTGGGAAAGAGTCCAGGAAGGAGGCCCTGAAGTTACAGGTTGTTCGGCATTAGAACAGGTCAATGAGGGAATTACCTGGCAATAGCAGGAGGAATAGCAGTGGTAGATATTGAGCACCTATTGAGTGCAAAGCACTGTACTAAGTGCTTGGGAATGTACAAAAGAAAAAAAATGCAAAACGTGCCCAAACAGAACTCACACTCTCCTTGGGGAGGCAGACATGCAGGGTTATTTTCTAATAGTAGGAACCGCAGGAAAAGGTAGTAGAGAAACATCGCAGGATAAAATATCAGAATAAATAATGAAATAAATCATTGGAACGTATTGACTGCTTACTGTTCTGTGTTCGGCTGGTTGGTTTTTTGTTGTTGTGTTTCATTTTTTTGTATTTGATAAGCACATACTATGTGCTGGTCACTGTTCTAAGTGCTGGGATAGATACAAGCTAATCAGGTTGGACACACTCCCTGTTCCAGATGGGGCTCACAGTCATAATGCCCATTTTACAGATGAGGTGACTAAAACACTGAGAAGTGAAGTGACTTGACCAAGGTCACAGAGCAGACAAGTGGCAGAGCTGGAATTAGAACTCAGGTCCTTCCAACTCCCAGGTCTGTTGCTACTCCAATAGCACCCTAGCTACTAAACACTTGGGACAGTACAATAAAATAGTTTTCAGATGCAATCTCTGCCCTTAAGGAGCTTACAATCTAGAGGGGGAGGCAAACATTGAAATACATAAGCGATAGGGGAAACATCAGAGTGTGAAAATACTTAGATAAGTGTTTATGGGACTCGGGATGGGGTGAGTAACAAAATATTTAAGGGGTACAGACTAAGTTCATAAGTGACACAAAAGGGAGGGCGAACAAGGTGGGGAAATGCGACATTAATCATGGAAGACTTCTTGAAAGAAATGCAATTTTAGTAGGGCTTTGAAGGTAGGTCTGTCTTTTGGCTGTTGGATTTGACAGGGGAGTGAATTCCAGGGCAGAGGGAGGATGTGGGCAAGGGGTTTGAAAGCAAGAGAGGTGAGCTCAAAGTACAGGAATTAGGTTGGCATTAGAGGAGCAAAGTATGCCGGCTGGGTTGTAGTAGGAGATCAGAAAGAATAGGTAGAAGCAGAAGCAGCGTGGCTCAGTGGAAAGAGCACGGACTTGGGAGTCAGAGGTCATGGGTTCCAATTCCGGCTCTGCCACTAGTCTGCTGTGTGACTTTGGGCACGTCATTTAACTTCTATGTGCCTCAGTTACCTCATCTGTAAAATGGGGATGAAGATTGTGAGCCCAATGTGGGGCAACTTGATTATCTTGTATCCCCCCAGCGCTTAGAACAGTGCTTGGCGCATGCAAGAACTTAACAAATGCCATCATTATTGTTATTAGAAGGAAGAGAGCTGATTGAGTGCCTGAAAGCCAATGTTGAGGAGTTTTCATGTGATGCGGAGGTGGATGGACGTCCACTGGTGATTTTTTGAAGAGTTGGGGGATATGGATTGAATAGACTTTTCGGAAAAATGATCCAGGCAGCAGAGCAAAGTGTGGACTGGAGAGGGAAGAGAAAGGAGGCAGGCACATCAGCAAGGAGACTGATGCAGTGGTCAAGGTCAGAAATGATAAGTGCTTGGATCAGGATGGTAACAGTTTTGGGTGGAGAGGAAAGAACAGATTGGTGACAGAGTGAATGTGTGGGCTGAATGAGAGAAGTGAGTAGAGGATAATGCTAAGATAAGTGCTTAATAAATACGATTGAACGAAAGCTATGGGTTCGTGAGACAGGGAGGTCGTTGGCATTGTCTACAGGGATTGGAAATTCAGGGAGAGGACAGAGTTTGCATGGGAAAATTAGAAGTTCCGTTGGGGATAAGTTTGAGTTGTTGGTGGGGCTTATAAGCAGAAATGTCATGAAGGCAGAAAGAAACACAAGAATGAAAAGGAGTGAGGTCAGAGTTGGAGAAGTATTTGGGAATCCTCTGAATAGAGATGAAAGTTGAAGCCATGGGAGTAAATGAGGTCTTCAAGAGAGTTGGCAGAGTTGGAGAATAGAAGGGGTAATCACTTAACTGTTCGGTGCCTCAGTTTCCTTATTTCTAAAATGGGATTTAGATATGTGCTCTTCCTCTGTCTTAGATTGTGGGGTAAGGACAGCGGTTGATCTGAATGTATTTACCCCAGTTGGTTACCTTGGATAAATGTTCTCAGGTAGATGGCGTTTTGAAATGGCTTTGCTTTATAAAGAGGACCTTCTTGAAGTTGATCCCGATTGAGAGGTGTGGAGGTGACGGAAAACACCAGGGGAGAGCAAACTTTGAGTGGACAGTGATATATTATATCTCTTACAAGAGGCCTTCTTTGATTAAGCCCTCATTTTCTCCTCTCCCATTCCCTTCTTCATTGCCCTTGCATTAGGATTTGGACCCTTTATTTAACTTTCACTGAACCCCACTGCACTTATGTCCCTAACCATAATTTATTTATTTATTTATAATAAGTCTGTTTCCCCTCTAGAATGTAAACTCGTTGTGAGCAAGGAATGTGTCTACCAATTCTGTTATATTGTATTCTCTCAAGCTGTCAATGAACAGTAATCTCACGGTAAATGCACAGTAAGGGCTCAATAAACACTCTTGATTGATTGACTGGTTTTTGTTAAGTGCTTACACTGTGTCAAACATCATTCTAAGTGTTGGAGTTGATAGAAGATAATCAGGTTGGACACAGTTCCTGTCCCACTTGTGGCTCACATAGGTAGGTGAGAGAACAGTTATTTAATCCCCATTTTATAGTTGAGGAAACTGAGACCCAGAAAAATTAAGTGACTTGTCCAAGGTTACACAGCAAGCAATTGACAGAGTCAGGATTAGAACCCAGGGTCTCTGACTCCCAAGCCAGTGTTCTTTCCTCTAGGTCGTTGCTGCTTCTCATATAGATGGTATTTGTCCACTGTTCGGCACAGAGGTGGCCCAGCCATCCTTACGTCCAGTGTTTAATTTTAAGGGCTCACCCTCAGTCAAGCAAACTATCGATCAATGGTATTAAATACTTACTGTGTGCTAAGCACTGAACTACGAGTTCGGGAAGGAACAATACAAGAGAGGAGGAAAACACTTTCGCTGCCATTAAGGAGCTCTCAGTCTACAGGAGAGATAGACATTAAGATAAATTACCAGTAGGGGAATGGGAGAACATAGAGGTTTGTACTTCAAGGCTGTGGTTTGCTAAAGAGATGAAAATGTTAATAGCTAGAAGAAGAAAGAGGGGTAAGAGAGGGTAAAACAGTTAGTTCGGCTGAGTGGGAGAAGCAGAAGACTGAGAAACAGAAAACCTGGATCTTAATCTCTGTTCCACCACTTTCCTGCTTTATGATCTTGGGCAAGTCACTTCATTTTTCTTATCTGCAAACTGGGGATTCAATAACTGTTCTCTCGCCTACTTAGACTGTGAGCCCCATGTGGGACCAGATTATGTTGTGTCTTCCCCAGTGCTTAGTACAGTACTTGACCATAGTAAGTGCTAATGAATGCCACAATTTTCATTATTATTATTATTATTTTCTCTGTTTCACATTTCCCACCTGACAAATGAGGATTAATTATCTATTTTCCCCTACTGTTCTGGTTGTGAGTCCCATGTGTGGCAGAGATCGTGGCTGATCTGATTATCTTGAATCTACCTCAGCGGTTAGCACATAGTAAGTGCCTCACAAAAGCTACACTCATTATAATAAGATTATTGGACAAGAGCACAGTGCAGGAGCTGAGATGCCATGGGAGAAGAGGACCATTCAGTAACAGGAAGCTCATTGGTGTTGAGGCCAAGAAGCATAACGTTGGAAGGTGGGTGGGTGGCGGGGTGGCAGCAGAAGTGGACCTTCTGAGGCAAAGCATGCAAGGCCCAACCAAATGGGGCCAGCAAGACATTGTGTTTTCAGGAATAAAACTCTTGGAAAACTATT
This sequence comes from Tachyglossus aculeatus, assembly GCF_015852505.1. Classification (NCBI taxonomy): domain Eukaryota; kingdom Metazoa; phylum Chordata; class Mammalia; order Monotremata; family Tachyglossidae; genus Tachyglossus; species Tachyglossus aculeatus. Next base: position 1,581,160 of record NW_024045090.1, read on the forward strand.
TGCAAGATTGAGGAGGAGATGCAAAGAGCAACAGGCAGAAAGGATAACAAGATGTCAGGAAATGACTGGATCTGGCAGGACTCTTCCACCACACATCTGTCCCTGGACTCCTCTTCACCATCATCATGCTGGCGTTCCTGTTGGCTCTACTTGGCAATGCCACTGTGATCCTTCTCATCGGGCTGGACCCCAGACGCCACACCCTCATGTACTTCCTCCTCAGCCAGCTCTTCCTCATGGACCTGCTGTACCTTCCATCTTTGTTTGCAAGATGGCAGCTAACTTCCTGTCAGGGGACAACTCCATTTCCTTCGTTGGCTGTGGAATCCAGCTCTTTCTCTTCATGATGCTGGTGGTCGTTGCGTTTCTCCTCCTGACCACCTGTCACCCTCAGCAGTATCCAGTCCTCATGCGTCCTAAGGTCTGTGGGCTGATGGTAGCCGGGTCCTGGCTGACAGCCCTGCTGAATGTCTTGATTCACTGTGTCTGCACTCTGAATCTCCTCTTCTTTGCCTCCTGGGAAATTCACCACTTCTTCTCTGAGATTCCTGCCTCCTGGACCTAGTTTGTCATGACACCGCCATCTATGAGAACGGTCTCTTTCTTAGTGGTGTTCTGTTCCTCCTCCCCGCAATCTCCATCATAATGGCCCCCTATAGGCAGATTCTTCAAGCCATCCTGGGGAAGGGGTCAAGCCAATATCACAAAAAGCCCTGACTACCTGCTCCTCATGCGTAATAGTGGCCTATCTCTTCTATGGAGCTGCTACCGTCTTCCAAAATCCTACCACATTCCGTCTCAGGGCCAGGTAATGTCATGCTCTAAACCAAACCCTCTCTCAAGCTCAACCCCCGGATCTTCAGCCTCTGAAACTGAGAGGTTGTCAGAGTCCTCAAGAAAGTTCTGGGGAGATGAGGATTTCCAATGGGGATCTCTTAGTTCATGGAGGCAAAGACAAATACAGATGGATTTTTTGGTTGTTTGAGACTCCATTTTATTTTAATGCTGTTTGTTAAGTTCTTACTATGTGACAGGCACTTTACTAAGCACTGGGGTAGATATAAGATAATTGAGTTGTACACAGCCCATGCCCCACCTGGGGCTCACAGTCTTAATACCCATTTTACATATACAGTAACTGAGGCTCATAGAAGTTAAGTGACTTGCCCATGGTCACACAGCAGAAAAGTGGCAGAGCTGGAATTAGAACCCAAGTCTTTCGGACTCCCAGGCCTATACTCTATCAACTAGACCACCCTCCTTGGTTGTAGCAAGAAGGCTTTAGATGAGACATGAGGAAGAACTTCAGAGTTAAATGATTTTCGATCATATTGAGATCCCATATCACTCTCCAAATCTGACTCTTCACTTTAGGTATATGACTTTCTGGGCTCCTGAAAAACTGCGGGATTTCGCACAAGATCTATAAGAGATGTTTCAGTAAATTAGTCCTGAAAGGAAGAATGCCAGAGGAACGTTCGTGATTTAGTAGTCGAAAGAGCACTTACTAATCACCCACTGAGTGCAATGCAAAGTACCAAGCACGTGGGATGTACACAGAAAAGTAGATGCATGTCCCCTGCCCCAAAGGAGCTTACACTTTAATGGGGAATACAGGCATAAAAATAGTTGCTTTGTTTTTTCATGGTGTCTGTTAATTGCTTAGTATGTGCCCAAGGTCACACAGCAGACAAGTGGCATAGCCAGGATTAGACTCTAGGTCCTCTGACTCCCAGGACTGTTGTCTTTCTACTAGGCCACTCCGCTTCCCTACATATAGAATGATCAAAACAAATATACCACTAAATAAAAGTATGCACAGACTTGGGTGTCAGAGGGCCTGTGTTTTAATTCTGACTCTGCCACTTACATGTTGAGTAAGCATACGCAGTTAACTTTACCTCTCTGTGTCTCAGTTCCCTCATTGGCAAAATGGGGATTCAGTACCCATTCTACCTTGTATGAAGAATGTAAGCCCCATGTGAAACCTGATTATCTTGTTTCTATCCCAGTGCTTAGTACAATGTTTGGCACATAGTAAGTGATTAACAGATGCCATTATCATTATTACTTAGGGCCTTTGATATTCATCCAGCCCTCAACCCCACAGCATTTATGTACATATTTTAAGTTATACATTGTAAATTATATATTTCAATTAATGTCTGTCTTCCCCTCTGGACTTAAAGCTCATTGTGGTGAGGAAATGTGTCTGCTAACTCTGTTATGTTGTACCTCCCAAGTGCTTAGTACAGTGCTCTGCACATAGTAAGCTATCAATAAATACCATTGATTGATTGAATGATTAGTGTCCATAATGATAGCAGTAGTAGTAGAGCTAGTAGTAATGACCATAGTGATAATAGAAATAATGGAACATTGCTTTTCACATAGTAAGCGCTTAACAAATAGTAGTAGTTGTAGTAGTAGAGTGGCCAATGTAATGATAATAGTGGTAGTAATAGAAGTAGTAGAGGCAGTAAGAGTAGTGGCCATAGTAATAGTTGTTGTTGTTGTTGTTTTATGCTGTCAAGTTGTGTCCTACCCATTGCAGCACCATGGACACATCTCTACCAGAATGCCCTGCTTCCATCTACAATCGTTCTGGTAATGTATCCACATAGTTTTCTTGGTAAAAATACAGACGTGGCTTACCATTGCCTCCTTCCACGAAGTAAACCTGAGTCTCCACCCTCAACTCTCTCCCATGCCACTGCTGCCCAGCACAGGTGAGTTTTGACTTGTAGCAGATTGCCTTCCACTCGCTAGCCCCTGCCCAAACCTACAACTCTCTAGCCACTGCCCAAGCTAGGAATGGAATGGGTAGGCCTCTTCATGACTCTCCCTCCTTTAGCCTAGATTGGTAGAGTACTGGAAACTCCCCAGGTGCGACCCTGAGAAGGTATAATACTAGTGGTAGTAATATCAGTAATAGTACTGGCAGTCATAATAGCCAAAATAGTCATAATAGTAGTAAAAGTAGTAGTAGTAGTTCTAATACCAGCTCCACTACTTATCAGCTGTGTGACTTTGAGCAAGTCACTTAAATTTTCTGTGCCTCAGTTGCTTCATCTGTAAAATGGGGATTAAGACTGTGAGGCCCATGAGGGACCACCTGATTAGTTTTTATCTACTCCAGCTCTTAGAACAGTGTTTGGTGCACAGTAAACATTTGACAAATACCATCATTAGTAGTAGCAATAGTAGTAGAGGCAGTTCTTGGAATTATAATATCACTGAAAACTGCACCTTAATTTGAAACATAAGTTGAAACCGATTTTTGCCATATCATCATCATCATCAATAGTATTTATTGAGCGCTTACTGTGTGCAGAGCACTGTACTAAGCGCTTGGGAAGTACAAGTTTGCAACATATAGAGACAGTCCCTACCCAACAGTGGGCTCACAGTCTAAAAGGGGGAGTCAGAGAACAAAACCAAACATACTAACAAAATAAAATAAATAGAATAGATATGTACAAGGAAAATAAATAAATAAATGAATAGAGTAATAGATATGTACAAACATATATACATATATACAGGTGCTGTGGGGAAGGGAAGGAGGTACGATGGGGGGATGGAGAGGGGGACGAGGGGGAGAGAAAGGAAGGGGCTCAGTCTGGGAAGACCTCCTGAAGGAGGTGAGCTCTCAGTAGGGCCTTGAAGGGAGGAAGAGAGCTAGCTTGGCGGATGGGCAGAGGGAGGGCATTCCAGGCCCGGGGGATGACGTGGGCCGGGGGTCGATGGCGGGACAGGCGAGAAGGAGGTACGGTGAGGAGATTAGCGGCAGAGGAGCGGAGGGTGCGGGGTGGGCTGTAGAAGGAGAGAAGGGAGGTGAGGTAGGAGGGGGCGAGGTGACGGAGAGCCTTGAAGCCCAGGGTGAGGAGTTTCTGCCTGATGTGCAGATTGATTGGTAGCCACTGGAGATTTTTGAGGAGGGGAGTAACACCAACAGAGCGTCTCTGGACAAAGATAATCCGGGCAGCAGCATGAAGTATGGATTGAAGTGGGGAGAGACACGAGGATGGGAGATCAGAGAGAAGGCTGATGCAGTAGTCCAGACGGGATAGGATGAGAGCTTGAATGAGCAGGGTGTGCTCATTACACAGCAAATGCTGAATATACTGCTTGGAACATAGTAATCAGTTAACAAATACCATAATTATTATTACATGCCACTGGTGGATTGAATCTTTGATTGATTTTTCTCTCAAGTGCTCAATGCAGTACTCTGCACACGTTAACCACTCAATAGATCCCGTTAACGATGAAGACTGTTCTGAGCTCTGATTGAACTCACGATCTTCTGCCTCTCTGCAGAAGACCACTGGCTTGGGATTTCTATATCTTTTTCTATCCTCCCTCATGATCCTGAGTCCCAGGGAGGAAAGCTTCAATGTCCTGCCCATTTTCCTCTTTCCCTATTTGCACAGACCCCCCCACTCCATGGCAGCAAGAGCTGCCGGCCAGGATTCAGGAAAAAACTCGGGAAGGGAAAGCCTCCTGTTGCTACAACTGCTTGCCCTGTGCCAAGGGAGAGTTCAACAATCAGATCGTTAGGTGGCTGCTGAGAATCATGCTTCCCGGTCACACAGCGGTGGGCTGGGCAAGGCATTCTGGGAGGGCTTTCTGAGAGCGAGAAATAATAATGGTAATAACAACAATGACTATTATGTTTGTTAAGCGTTTCCTAGGTGTCTAGAGAATCAACATAACCTGGTGGATAGAGCCCTGGCCTGGGCACCAGAAGGCCTTGGGTTCAAATCCCAGACCCACTTCTTGTCCACTGTGTGAACTTGGACAAGTCACTTCAGTTCTCTGTGTTTCAGTTCCTTCATCTGCAAAATGGGGGTTCAATACCTGTTCTCCTTCCTGCTTAGGCTGTGAGCCTCATTTGGGACTTGATGAACTTGTATCTACTCCAGCGCTTAGTGCAGTGCTTGGCACATAGTATGTGCTTAACAAATACCACAATTATTATCTGAGACTCATTCTCTGGCAGAGGTGCCAAGATGCTTGGAAGGCTTTTTTATGGTTTCTGTTGAGTGGTTACTATATGTGAGGCACTGTGCTAAGCGCCAAGGTATATACAAGCTAATTAGTTTGGACATAGTCCATATAATAATAATAATAAATGTGGTATATGTTAATCGTTTACTCTGTGCCAGGCACTGTTCTAAGCTCTGGTGTGGTTACAAGAAAATTGGATGGACATAGTCCCTGTCCCACTTGGGGCTCACAGTCTCCATCCCCATTTTCAGTTGAGGTACCTGAGTCACATAAAATTGAAGGGAATTGCCCAAGGTTATATAGCAGACATGTGGTGGAGCCAGGATTAGAAGTCATGGCCTTCGGACTCCCAGGCCCGAGCTCTATCCCCAAATGAGGCTCAAAGGCTTCATCTCCACTTTACAGATGAGGTAACGGAGACAAAGAGAAGTGAAGTGACTTGCCCAAATTTATCCAGAAGACAAGTGGTGGAGCTGATATTAGAACCCACGTCCTTCTGACTCCCATGTCGCGGATGCATCCGCTAGGCCAGGCTGGAGGTAGGATGGACCCCAGCCTCCTCATTGCCCTATTGTCTCCTCAGGGACCGGAACTTCATGCCTTGTCCCAGGTGGGGTGGGGAATCCCATTTATTCCTTTCAGATTTGGATCAATTCATCAGGTGCCCAAAGAATCAATTTCCAAATCGCCAAAGAGATCAGCGTGTGCTGAAAGTGGTGGTTTTCCTTTCCTACAAGGAGCCTTTAGGAATGGTTCTGGTGTTTTTAGTCCTCTGTTTCTCTGTCCTCACCGCCCTGGTTTTGGGGGTCTTTGTCCACCACTGAGACACCCCCATCGTGAAAGCTAACAACTGTGGTCTCAGTTGCACTCTCCTCATGGCCCTTCAGCTCTGCTGCCTGTCCTCCTTGACCTTCATCAGCTACCATGGCCCGGCCATCTGCCTCTTGCAATGGATGGCCTTTGAAATCACCTTCTCCGTGGCAATTTCAGTCATGTTGGCCAAGACGGTTACCATGATCCTGGCCTTCAGGGACACCGGGCTGGTGAGCAGAATGAGGACGTGGCTGGAGCCCAGGGCGCCTTTCTCCATCGTCTGGGCCTGCTTCCTCATTCAAATGGGCATCCACATGGTCTGGCTGTGGACCTCCCCTCGAATCCTGACTTAGACATGGTATCCGAGGCCAGGGTCATCTTCGTCCAGTGCAACCACCTTCTGCCGCATCCTGTGTTACCTGGGGCTCCTGGACCTGGTCAGCCTCACGGTGGCTTTCCTTGCCAGGAAGCTGCCGGACAGCATCAACGAGGCCAATTTCATCACATTCAGCATGCGTATGTTCTGCAGCGTCTAGGCCACCATCCTACCCACCTTTCTGAGCTCCAGGGGCAAGACCATGGTGGCTGTGGCTGTAGAGGTCTTCTCCATCCTGGCCTCCGGTACTGGGCTCCTCGGATGCATCTTCGGGCCCAAGGTCTACATGATCCTGCTGAGAACGGACAGGAACACGAGAGGGCAGGTTCTGGGTTGGCAGAAGAAACCTTAAATGGGGCACCATTAGGCAATGTCCCTGGAGCCAAACTCGGGGTTTTTGCCATGCTAGGGCGACAGTTTGGGTGTAGCCCCTCTGCACCAACACACGACGCCAGGTGCATCCCCCAGAAGGCAGTTTTGTATGAGGTGATTTCTCGCATCAGCTCCCAAATCGTCCATGTTCCTTCCGTTCCCTCGTCCTCCAACCTCCTTTCTGTGGTCAATCCTGAGGGCCTGAGCTCATTTGAGAGAAGCACCAATCTCCTTCCCCAGGAGGAGGACAAGGTCAGTGCCTCCCGCAGGTGGAGGGAGAAAGAGGCCTATCCCTAAAGGTCTGCCCTGGATCTCTGGCAGAGCCCTAGCTGGGTGGGAGGGGGAATATCAATCCTGAGTCAGTCCCCACTCTGGCCTCTGATCCTGTCACTTACACCTCTGCCCACTTTCCACCTCCCTCATCTAATCAATCAGTCAATCAATAGTATTTATTGAGAACTTATGGTGTGTACAGCACTGTACCAAGGACCTGGGAGAGTATGATATAGCATTATAGCAGGCACATTCCTTTCCAGCAACGAGTTTAGACTAGACGGGGAGACAGACATTAATTTAAACCAATAAATTGCAGCTATGAAATTCCACTCTCACTGTCTTGTGTTAGTTCATTGGGCCTTCCATTAGCCATTAGTTGTAACAATAATAATAATAATAGTAGTGTTAAGTGCTTACTAAGTGTAAAACACTCTTCTATGCGCTGGGGGGGGGGGATACAAGGTGAATAGGTTATTCCACCTGGGGCTCACAGTCTTCAACCCCATTTTACAGATGAGGGAACTGAGACACAGAGAAGTTAAGTAACTTGCCCAAAATCACACAGCTGATAATTGGCGGAGCCAGGATTAGAACCCACGACCTCTGACCCCCAAGCCCAGCCTCTTGGCACTGAGCCACGCTGCTTCTCTAGCTGCTTGTAAACATTACGTTTCCTGTTTCATGACACATCTTTGTCTCTCTCACCAAAGGAATGTGCCAAATTAAATTATTAGAACAATCATTCACTGGTATTTATTGAATGCTTATTATGTGCAGACCACTGTACTAAGTGGTTAGAAAAGTACAGTATAACGCAGTTGGTAGATGCAATATCTGCTCACAGGGAGTTTACAGCATTCAGCGGGAGACAGAAATTGGAATATGTACATAATTGTTGTGGGGCTGGTATGACTATTAAAATGAGTAGCTTTCCTCTTATATTTCCACGTTATAAATTAGCATTTGTTCCAGAACACATGGAGAAAGAATATGAAATTCCATTCTGTGCTATGTTCTCTAATAATGAATGACACTAAACTATTGTAGATTAGGGGGGCAGTGCGAGGGGCACTGCTGTGTAGAACATGGATGCCAGCTGTCTTGAAACGAGGGAGAGTCGGAAGGTTGTTTCAGATAATCAAAGGAGCCGGTGTGAGGAAGAAGGTCATGACGATGAGGTGGGGCAGAAAGGTGGAGAAGGCTTTAGACTGGCTCTCTAATGACCGCATCCTCAGCACATCTGAGAAGATGCAGATGTAAAAGCCGATCACGGAAACCAAACAGACGAGGGTAAGACATGTAATTAAACTATTGTTTAATCTTTGTTAAACTAGCTCACATTATGAGTACCATTATTGAGACGCAGCACGACTTTGTGGAAAGAGCACGGGCCTGGGAGTCAGAGGTCCTGGGTTCTTCCACCTATCTTCTGTGTGACCTTGGGCAAGTCACTTTACTTCTCTGGACCTCAGTTATCTCATCTGTGAAAAGGAGATTTTGACTGTGAAGCCATGTGGTACATGGATTGTGTCCAACCCGATTAGCTCGTGTCTACCCCAGCACTTATTACAGTGCCCGGTACATAGGAAGTGTTCAAGAAATACCATTAAAAAAATAGTGAGAGGGAATGAAGGGTTGGATAGGGTTGAGGGAGGAAGGCCCATAAGAAAGCTCTGATCTGCAGACCAGTGTGACTGTAAAAATAGTAGTATTACCTAAGACATTACTATGTGCCAAGCTCTTTACGAAGCACGGAGTAGATATAAGATCATCAGAGTGAACACAGTCCCTGTCTGACACTGGGCTCACAGTCTAAGTAGGAGGGAGGACAGGTATTGCATCCCCATTTTGCAGATGAGGGAGCTGAGTTGCCCAAGGACACACAGCAGACAAGTAGCAGAGGCAGAATTAGACTTCAGGTCCTCTACCTCTCAGGCTCAGGCTCTTCACCAGGCCATACTAATTCCCTCAAGTGGATCCCTCCATATTCCACTACCCCGGCAAGAGAAAGTGTTGATTCATCCCGACAATAAAGTTGCCAGAGAAAATCTTCCCCAATGCAGCCTTCATGTGAGGGAGAGACAGGAAAAGGCACAGACAGAAAAAGAAAATGGTAGAAGGATGTGGGAGGCAGGAGGAAATAGAGTGAAAGATAGGGGAAGGAGGGGGAGGCAGGGGAGACAAACATGAGGCAGAGGATGGGAAGACAAAGAGATGAGGAAACAGAGATGGGAAAGATAGACTGTAGGGTCTTAGTACAGTACTCTGCACAATCAATCAATCAATCAATCGTATTTATTGAGCGCTTACTGTGTGCAGATCACTGTACTAAGCGCTTGGGAAGTACAAGCTGGCAACATATAGAGACAGTCCCTACCCAACAGTGGGCTCACAGTCTAGAAGGGGGAGACAGAGAACAAAACCAAACATACTAACAAAATAAAATAAATAGAATAGATAGCTACAAGTAAAATAAATAAATAAATAAATAAATAGAGTAATAAATATGTACAAACATATATACAGATATACAGGTGCTGTGGGGAAGGGAAGGAGGTAAGATGGGGGGATGGAGAGGGGGACGAGGGTGAGAGGAAGGAAGGGGCTCAGTCTGGGAAGGCCTCCTGGAAGAGATGAGCTCTCAGTAGGGCCTTGAAGGGAGGAAGAGAGCTAGCTTGGCGGATGTTGAGAGGGAGGGCATTCCAGGCCCGGGGGAGGACGTGGGCCGGGGGTCGATGACGGGACAGGAGGGCTGAGTAGGTGCGAATGAGGTTGTCGTTAATGTAACTTGGTGATAACAAGGGCCTTTTTCCCGGGGTGCGGGGGCGGGGGGGGAGTCAATCAGGACCGGACCGGGAAGGGGGGTTGGGGGGCACTATAAGGAAGGTCGCTTAAGTGGGTGGGGGTGGAAGCAGGGGGAGTCTATGGCGGCGCTCGGAGGAGAGAAGCCTTCCCGGAGAAGCGGGGGCCACGCGGTGTGATGGCAGGCGGGCCTCTCGGGAACGGAGTCCCGGGTGTCTATGGCGGGCCTCTCTGGCTCTCTGAGGAGAGGATCCTTCCGGGAGCAGCGGGGTCCATGCGGTGTGATGGCGGGCTGTCGGGCCTCTCGGGAACGGAGTCCCGGGCGTCTGTGGCGGCGCTCTGAGGAGAGGATCATTTCTGGAGCAGCGGGGGCCACGCGGTGTGATGGCGGGCCTCTCAGGAACGGAGTCCCGGGCGTCTATGGCGGCTCGCTCTGAGGAGAGGATCCTTCCGGCACAAAGTAAGCGCTCAGTAAATACTTTTGAATGTATAAATGTCATTGACAATCCTTCCTTGCAACCTGCAGAAAATCACAAGGATAGGATAGATGGTCAAAAGACCCAAGCCGAATGTGCTTGCATCTGAAACTTTAACAACTTGTTATTCACCCAATACCAGGCCCATAGCACATACATGTACTAATCAATCAATCAATTAGTCATTCAATTGTATTTAGTGTTGCTTACTGTGTACAGAGAACCGTACTAAATTTTTGGGTAGATACAAAATAATCAGGTTGGGCACATTCCATGTCCCACATGGGGCTCATGTCTTAATCTTCATTTTCCAGATGAAGTAACTGAGTACCACAGATGTTCAGTGACATGCCTAAGGTCACACAGCATACACGTGGCAGAGCCAGGACTAGAACTCAGGTCCTCTGACTCCCAGCCCTGTGTTCTATCCAATAGGCCACACCATTTCTGCTTCTGCTTTTCTATATCTATCTATCTATCTATCTATCTATCTATCTATCTAGATATATATATATATATATATATATATATATATATATATGTAAGGCCATTATAGTTTTACTTTGATTATATTCCTACATTCTCCTCTCATCCGCATTTGCAGAGCAATGAGAAACCCTCTAATAAATCAGAAAACAGCTATTGAAAGCAAAACCACATTCCATTCTAGGTGAGCATTTCCCTTCCCAGTATCTTCTCCAGGGCAGCCTTCATGTCACTGTTCCTCAGGCTGTAGATTAGGGGGGCAGTGTGGGGGGCACTGCTGTGTAGAACATGGATGCCAGCTGTCTTGAAACGAGGGATAGTCGGAAGGTGGTTCCAGATAATCAAAGGAGCCAGTGTGAGGAAGAAGGTCATGACGATGAGGTGGGGCAGAAAAGTGGAGAAGGCTTTAGACTGGCTCTCTAATGACCACATCCTCAGCACATCTGAGAAGATGCAGATGTAAAAGTCGATCATGGAAACCAAACAGACGAGGGTAAGACATGGAATGAGGGCCAAAACACCCATCTGTGCCATGATCCAATCAGAGCCAGTCAGAAGAAGGAAAGAGAGATTTCCCTCAACAGTGTCAAAGGTCTGGGGAAGAATATTGGGGGCGTGCAGAACAATAATGGAATATGACTGATTCCACAACGATGGATCAGTTTACTGACTGAGGGGTCAGTCAGGTGGACTAATTGTTATGCACTGGCCAACTTCTAGTGGATCTTGAAAGTGATTAAGGCTTCAGTGAGGGCCTTGCTTCATGGAGATTTATGATTCGTCTTGGTTAGAGAATGGGAGGCTGGGCTGAAAGACAAGGCTTAAAAGGGGAAAAAATATCTCCCAGGTAGCTGTTGAGAGACACAGAGAGCTTTCTTGTGTCCGACCACTTTCAAGTTCTCAGTTGCCTCTTCTTAGAGAAGCAGCATGTTTTAGTGTAAATAACCTGGTCCTGGGAGTCAGAAGATCTGAAGTCTAAGCCTGACACCCCACTTGTCTGCTGTGTGATCTTGGGCAAGTCACTTCACTTCTCTGTGCCTCAGTTCTCTCATCTGCAAAATGGAGTTTCAATTCCTGTTCTCCCTCCTACTTAGACTGTGAGCCCCATGTGGGACCTGTTAATCTTGCATCTATTACAGCATTTAGTACAGAGCTCCACTCATAAGAAACACTTAAAAAATACCACAAATACTTGTAATAGCAAAAGACAATCCAAAAGCAATTATAATCATAATTATGATATTTCTTAAGTGTTTACTATGCGCCATGTACTGTTCTAAGCACTGGAGTAGATACAAGCTAATCGGGTCGGACACAGTCCCTATCCCACATGAGGCTCACAGTCTCAATCCCCATTTTACAGATGAGGTAACTGAGGCACAGAGAAGTTAAGTGACTTGCCCACATTTACATAGAAAAAGGAGGCAGAGCCAGGATTAGACCACACATCCTCTGATTCGCTGGCCCATGTTCTTTCCACAAGGCAATGGTGCTTCTTGGAACAGTCCAATACAACAGAGTTGTTAGACACGTTCCCTGCCCACAATGAGTTTACAGTCTAAAGGACTAATGGACCAGCAAACATTTCCTTCTTGTTGGACCCTGTCCCACCTAACGTCCTTCCCAAACTGGCCTTCAACTCTCTGTTACTGAGGCCGTAGATGATGGAGTTGGTGGCTGGAGGCACTATGGAATAGAACGTGGAAAAACAGATCCATCCCTGAAGGACCATTTGACTTCGGATTTAGAAAGGCAAAGGCCCCCGCGGGGAGGAAAAGAGTGACGACGACCAGGTGGGGCAGGCAGGTGGAGAAGGCTTTGGACCTGCCCTCCACAGTCGGTATCTTCAGCACGACGCAGAAGATACGGATGTAAGAGACAATGATGGAAACGAAGCAGAGCAGGGGGAGGCCTGTGGTAAAGGTTGTGACTTTGGCTTCTCTAAGGATCACAGTGGAATCAGTGAGGGCCAGGAGGTGGGGAGCATTCTAGAAGAAATGTTGGATCACGTTGGATCCACAGAAGGACTCAGAGAAGGTGTCGGCCATGTGCATGAGGGCGGAGAGGCCCCCGCTGAGCCAGGAGGGGGTCGCCATCTTCCCATAAGCCTCTTTGTTGATAACGACTTTGTAGCGCAAAGGGTGGCAGATCAATCAATCATATTTATTGAGCGCTTACTGTGTGCAGAGCACTGTACTAAGCACTTGGGAAGTACAGGTTGGCAACATATAGAGACAGTCCCTACCCAACAGTGGGCTCACAGTCTAAAAGGGGGAGACAGAGAACAAAACCAAACATACAAATAAACTAAAATAAATAGAATAGATACGTACAAGTAAAATAAATAAATGAATAAGTAAATTAATAGAGTAATAAATATGTACAAACATATATACATATATACAGGTGCTGTGGGTAAGGGAAGGAGATAAAATGGGGAGATGGAGAGGGGGACGATGGGGAGAGGAAGGAAGGGGCTCAGTCTGGGAAGGCCTCCTGGAGGAGATGAGCTCTCAGTAGGGCCTTGAAGGGAGGAAGAGAGCTAGCTTGGCGGATGGGCAGAGGGAGGGCATTCCAGGACCAGGAGATGACGTGGGCCGGGGGTCGATGGCGGGACAGGCGAGAACGAGGTACGGTGAGGGGATTAGCGGCAGAGGAGTGGAGGGTGCGGGGTGGGCTGTAGAAGGAGAGAAGGGAGGTGAGGTAGGAGGGGGCGAGGTGATGGAGAGCCTTGAAGCCGAGGGTGAGGACTTTCTGCCTGATGCGTAGATTGACTGGTAGCCACTGGAGATTTTTGAGAAGGGGAGTAACATGCCCAGAGCATTTCTGGACAAAGACAATCCGGGCAGCAACATGAAGTATGGATTGAAGTGGGGAGAGACACGAGGATGGGAGATGAGAGAGAAGGCTTATCATCATCATCAATCGTATTTATTGAGCGCTTACTATGTGCAGAGCACTGTACTAAGCGCTTGGGAAGTACAAATTGGCAACATATAGAGACAGTCCCTACCCAACAGTGGGCTCACAGTCTAAAAGGGGGAGACAGAGAACATAACCAAACATACTAACAAAATAAAATAAATAGAATAGATATGTACAAATAAAATAAATAAATAAATAGAGTAAAAAATATGTACAAACATATATACATATATACAGGTGCTGTGGGGAAGGGAAGGGGGTATGTGGGGGGATGGAGAGGGGAACGAGGGGGAGAGGAAGGAAGGGGCTCAGTCTGGGAAGGCCTCCCGAAGGAGGTGAGCTCTCAGCAGGGCCTTGAAGGGAGGAAGAGAGCTAGCTTGGCGGATGGGCAGAGGGAGGGCATTCCAGGCCCGGGGGATGACGTGTGCCGGGGGTCGATGGCGGGACAGGCGAGAGCGAGGTACGGTGAGGAGATCAGCGGTGGAGGAGCGGAGGGTGCGGACTGGGCTGTAGAAGGAGAGAAGGGAGGTGAGGTAGGAGGGGGCGAGGTGATGGAGAGCCTTGAAGCCCAGGGTGAGGAGTAGTAGTAGTAGTCCAGACGGGATGGGATGACAGCTTGAACGAGCAGGGTAGCGGTATGGATGGAGAGGAAAGGGCGGATCTTGGCAATGCTGTGGAGCTGAGACCGGCAGGTTTTGGTGACAGCTTGGATGTGAGGGGTGAATGAGAGAGCGGAGTCGAGGATGACACCAAGGTTGCGGGCTTGTGAGACGGGAAGGATGGTAGTGCCATCAACAGAGATGGGAAAGTCAGGGAGAGGGCAGGGCTTGGGAGGGAAGACAAGGAGTTCAGTCTTCGACATGCTGAGTTTTAGGTGGCGGGCAGACATCCAGATGGAGTTGTCCTGAAGGCAGGAGGAGATGCGAGCCTGGAGAGAGGGGGAGAGAGCAGGGACAGAGATGTAGATCTGGGTGTCATCAGCGTAGAGATGATAGTTGGAGCCGTGGGAGCGAATGAGGTCACCAAGGGAGTGCGTGTAGATCGAGAACAGAAGTAGACCAAGCACTGAACCTTGGGGAACCCCCACAGTAAGAGGATGGGAGGGGAAGGAAGAGCCTGCAAAAGAGACTGAGAATGAACGACCGGAGAGACAAGAGGAGAACCAGGAGAGGACGGAGTCTGTGAAGCCAAGTTCGGATAGCGTGTTGAGGAGAAGGGGGTGGTCCACAGTGTCGAAGGCAGCTGAGAGGTCGAGGAGGATTAGGACAGAGTATGAGCCGTTGGATTTGGCAAGCAGGAGGTCATTGGTGACTTTTGAGAGGGCAGTTTCCGTGGAATGTAGGGGACGGATGTCAGACTGGAGGGGGTCGAGGAGAGCGTTGTTGTTGAGGAATTCTAGGCAGCGCGTGTAGACAACTCGTTCAAGGAGTTTGGAAAGGAATGGTAGGAGGGCTATGGGGCGATAACTAGAAGGTGAGGTGGGGTCAAGAGAGGATTTTTTTTAGGATGGGAGAGACATGGGCATGTTTGAAGGCACAGGGGAAGGAACCAGTGGAGAGTGAGCGGTTGAAGATGGAAGTTAAGGAGGAGAGAAGGGATGGAGAAAGAGATTTCATGAGATGAGAGGGAATGGGGTCGGAAGCACAGGTGGCCGGAGTAGCACTTCAGAGGAGGGAGGAGAGCTCCTCTGAGGATACTGCTGGGAAGGATGGGAGAGTAACGGAGAGTGTTGAGAGCCCGGGGGTTGGAGAATAGGGGGAGTGACTTTGGAGAGGTCAGACCCGATGGATTTAATTTTGTTAATGAAGTAGGAGGCCAGATCGTTGGGGGTGAGGGAAGGCGGGGGGAGGAACCGGGGGCCTGAGAAGGGAGTTGAATGTACGGAAGAGCTGACGGGGATGATGGGCATGGGTACCAATAAGGGAGGAGAAATAGTTTTGTCCTGCAGAGGAGAGGGCTGAGTTAAGGCAGGAAAGGATAAACTTGAAGTGAATGAGGGTGGCATGGTGTTTAGACTTTCGCCAGCAGCGTTCGGCAGCTCGAGCATAAGAGCGAAGGAGGCGGACAGTGGCAGTGATACAGGGCTGTGGGTTAGTGGTACGAGAGCGGCGAAGGGAAAGAGAAGGGAGTGAGTCTAGCTGAGTAGAAAGGGTAGAGTTGAAAGCAGTATTCTGATCATCAAGACAGGGTAGAGAGGAGAGGGCGGCGAGGTGGGGTGTGAGGCGCTCCGAAAGATGGGTAGGGTCCAGAGAGCGGAGATCTCTGGGAGGGAGTAATACGGATTTACAGGGGAAAGGAGTGTGAGTGAGGAGGCAGGTGAGAAGATTATGATAAGAGAGAGGGATTTCAGAGTTGGTGAGGGTGGACACAGTGCAGCGATAGGAGATGATGAGGTCGAGGGTGTGAACAAGTTGGTGAGTGGGTGAGGTGGGGTGGAGGAAGAGGTTGGCAGCGTCAAGGAGAGATAGAAGACGGGAGGCAGAGGAGTCGTTAGGGATATCCATGTGGATATTGAAGTCTCCGAGGATCAGAGTGGGCATGGAGAAGGAGAGAAGGAAGGTGAGGAAGGGGTCAAAGTCTTTAAAGAAGTGGGAAGTGGGGCCGGGAGGGTGGTAGAAGACGGCTACAAGAATCTGGAGGGGGTGGTAGAGGCGAATAATGTGGGCTTCAAAGGAAGAGAAGGAAAGGGAAGGGGGAGGAGGGATAGTGCGGAAGAGACATTGGGGGGGCGAGAAGGAAACCGACACCTCCTCCTTTTCCGGTGAGTCTGGGGGAGTGGGAGAAGAAGAGGCCTGCACTGGAGAGAGCAGAAGAAGAGACCGTGTCGTCTGGATACAGCCATTTTTCAGTTAGGGCAAGGAGGAGTAGAGAGCTGGAAAGGAACAGGTCCAGGATGAAAGGGATCTTACTTAAAACGGAGCGGGGGTTCCAGAGGCCACACTTGGCAGCAGCTGTCGAGGGATGGGAGGGAGGGGGAAGGGTGCGAGGAGTGGGGAAGGTTTGGATTGGGATGAGTTGGCGGGGGCCTGGGCGGGGAGAGTGGGAAGAGGGGTGGCGATGGGAAAGGAGAACTGGGATGGGGTGGGGGCGGGGAGAAGGGGAGGAAGGAATGGAGGACTGGCGCTGGTACAGAGGGATCCTTGGTAGGGGGTGAGGGGGAGTGGTCTTGGTGGGGGAAAGGGAGGGAAAAAGCTGGGTGGGAGAGGGGAAGGGGAAGGTGAGGACTGGGAATGGCAGTTGGGAGCAAGGGAATTGAAAGTTCATGGTGAGGTCAGCAGGGCGAGTGACTGTACAGCGGGAGGTTAACAATTGAGATGCAGAAGCAATAAAACAGTAGCAATGATATAAGTAGGCGATGGCATCACAGGGTGCAGTTAAACAATCAATATGCTATGGCCATAATAAAATTGGCAGATAATGATGTCACAGAGAGCAGATACAAACTATTAAGTGCTGGAGTATGGTGGGCCTGTTAAGGGGGGTCAGGGAGCAGAGATACCTGTGGAGAGGAGCGAACAGTCAACTAGCATGGGAGGGCTGAGTAGGTGCGAATGAGGTTGTCGTTAATGTAACATGGTGCTAACAAGGGCCTTTTTCCCAGGGTGGGGGGCGGGGGGGAGAGATTCAGTCAGGACCGGACCGGGAAGGTGGGGGATGGGGGGCACTGTAAGGAAGGTCGCTTAATTGGGGCGGGGGGGGGGTGGAAGCAGGGGGCGTCTATGGGGGCGCTCTGAGGAGGGGAGCCTTCCGGGAGCAGCGGTGGCCGCGCGGCGTGATGGCGGGCGGGCGGGCCTCTGGGGAACGGAGTCCCGGGCGTCTATGGCGGCGCTCTGAGGAGAGGATCCTTCTGGGAACAGCAAGGCCGCGCGGCGTGATGGCGGGTGGGCGGGCGGGCCTCTCGGCAACGGAGACCCGGGCGTCTATGGCGGCGCTCTGAGGAGAGGATCCTTCCGGGAGCAGCAAGGCTGCGCGGTGTGATGGTGGGTGGGTCTCTCGGGAACGGAGTCCCGGGCGTCTATGGCGGCGCTCTGAGGAGAGGATCCTTCCGGGAGCAGCCATAGGACCAATGTTATGGAAGGGGAACTGGTTCCTGAATCAAGGTAAGGTTCCCTATTTTGGGCAAGCACTAGAGGTTCTCCAGTAGAGGGGTGTACAAAAAGTGACCATTTTTGTAGAAAAATGGGTCTGACGTGATTGTTCCGTATTTATGCCAACACTTAGTACAGTTCCTGGCACATAGTAAGTGCTTAGCAAATACAAATAAAACAAGCAAACAAACTAAAACAAAACCTCAAGTTGAAGTCTGTCTGTTAGGGCATTTATTGAGCACTTACTTTGTGCAGAATCTTGTAAAAAGTGCTGGTGTGAAAACAATAAATGGAACTGTTGAACCAGGCTGTGTACCAAAAGGGATCCACAGGCAACTCTGCTGTTTCTGTTTTACTTACTAGATTATAAACTCTTTTAAGTCAGGTACTTGGTTAACTAACATGATCGTGCTTTCTTAGGTGCTTCATACTTTGCACTGCACAGAGTAAATCCTCTCCAAAACTACTGATTGATGGACTATAACCCTGTGGGCAGCGATTGTGTCTACCAACTCTGTTACATGTACTCTCCCAAAGGCTGTGTAGAGTGCTCTGCACACAGTAAGTGCTCAATCAGTACAATTGATATGTAGATGAGGAATCAAAAGAAGATTAGTAGATTCTAGGCAGGGTCCAGACTATGGGAGTACTTAAAAAGCAAGAAAAAAATTAAAGCACTCCTCAAAAAAAATTTATGAGTACAAAACCCTCTGAATTTATGAGATGTGTCTATCTGACTCATTGGGAATGTGAAATTTAGAGCCGTTGTGTGAAAGTACCGCTTGCTTCTCTTGGGGAGAATTCTGTCTTCAGGAAACAGTGAATATCATAGTTCCCTGAAGGGGAGGAAAAAATAGAATAACGGAAGTGGGGAATTTATCCATGATCATCTTTAACGTCCAAACAAGACTTTAAGTCGCTTTACTATTTTGGGCTAATTATCTAAACTCTCCCCAGTAGACCATATAGTGCTAAGAACAAACTCAGCCATTCAGGTGAATAAGGGAGAAATTGATTGTGTGAAGAACATTGTCATAATCTCCTCTTTGCTTTAATTGCTATTCAGTGGCTGGAGTCCCAGAAGAGTGGAACAGAGAGAATTTATAGCCCTTCAGTGGAACATTTCCAATCCCCAAGCAGAGTCTGTCTCTGTCCAGATCCAAGTCCAGTTTAATTGCTGTCCAAGGTATGTGCTTTGTCACCCTTGAACCAAGCTTGTTTTGGGGAATACTGACTTCCATTTCAGCATGGAGCCTCATATTTCTGGAGAAGTGAAACTGTGGGGCCCAACTAGAATGCTTCTTACCGAATCTTCTGGCATCTATACTTTAAGGTTACCACCTACCGGTAAGGGGGAATAAGGAGGTAGGACCTCGAAAACAGGTAGAGGCTTTGGATGGAAGGGTGGAATGTTAAAGAAAGGACTTAAAATGCAGTAGGAATTAGATGGGTCAGACCTCGAAGTGCATTCCTCAACTTATTGCATAATGACAGAATAAAAATAATGTGTTATTATTGTAACAGGACAGGCTGGAGATTGGAAGGCAACGATCGTGTAATCAATCAATCCATACAATTTATTGTTTATTCTTGGCAGAACACGTTACTTAGAGCTTGGGAGAGTCTAGTAATATTGGCAGGTATGATACCTTCCCGCCAAAAGTTTACAACCTAGTGAGCCTCTGGACTCATTATGGGCCAGGAAAATATCTACCAACTCTGTTATATTTTAATCTCCCAAGAACTTCGTACACTGCTCTGCACACAGTAAGCCTTCAGTAAATACCACTGACTGACTGATTGGAGGGAGACGTGAAAATGGATTGCAGGGAGGGAGACGCAATAGAGTATATATCTATAAATAATAATAATAGCATTTATTAAGCGCTTACCGTGTGCAAAGCACTGTTCTAAGCGCTGGGGACGTTACAAGGTGATCAGGTTGTCCCACGGGGGCTCACAGTCTTCATCCCCATTTTACAGGTGAGGGAACTGAGGCCCAGAGAAGTGAAGTGACTTGCCCAAAGTCACACAGCTGGCAATTGGCAGAGCCGGGATTTGAACCCCGACCACGGACTCCAAAGCCCGTGCTCTTTCCACTGAGCCATGCTGCCTCTCTTATATAAATATATAAAGAGATCCTGGGTGGAAGGGAATGAATATAATCAACGGCGCTTAGGTGACACAGAATGGTTAAAGTGGCAGTAGGGAGAAAACAGGGTGAGGAGGTATACATTAATCAGGAAAGGCTTCCTGGAAGAGATATGACTTTAGCGGGGTTTTGAAGTGGGACAACAGTAGCCATCCAGTTGTGAAGCGGGTGGGAATTCCAGGCAGGGCAGTGGATGCGAGCAAGAGGTCAGTGATAATAGAGAAGAGAACGTGGTAGAGGACTGATGCATGTGAGCTGGGGTGTAGTGGGATAATATCGAGGATAAATAGGGGAAGAGAGCTAATTGAGTGCTTTCAGGGCAATATCATCAATCAATCAATAGTATTTATTGAGCATTTTCTATGTGCAGAGCACTGCACTGAGCATTAGGAGAGTACAATTCAGTAGAGTTGCTAGATGCATTCCCTGCCCACGGTGAGCTTTACAAATTAGAGGTGAAGACATTAATGGGCAATCAAAGTGTTAAGCACTGCAATAACCATAGAATGTACACTATTCTGTATCTCCACCATGGAAACATCATACAGAATTTTGCATTTGGATAAGATCCAAAGTATTCTCATGACTGGAGATTTGGAAGAATTCATCTGGGCTGTGGAATCTCAGAGCTCTGTATGTATAGGACAGAGCCTTACCAGAGTGGATAGAAGCAATGGAATGGACTCAGAAGCAATGGTTCCTTGCTTCTCACCCAAGGAATCATTAATGTGATAATGCCATGGGATTCAGCCCTGCCTAGTGGACAAAGCCCAGGCCAGGGAGTCAGAGGAACTGGGTTCTAATCCCGGCTCTATCATTTGTCTGCTGTGTGACCCTGGGCAAGTTACTTCACTTCTCTGGACCTCAGTTTCCTCATTTGTACAATGGGGATTAAGACTGTGAGCCCGATGTGGGACACAGTCTGTGTCCAACCTGATTATCTTATACCTACCCCAGCACTTAGTATAGTGACTGGCACCAAGTAAGTGCTGAACAAATACTACAAAAAATGCTTTACTTGGGAATTATTAACCTGCATCAGGAGCCCGGCAATGTATCAAAAAGGGCTCCCCATGGAATGGGTAGCATGGAGTTTGGGAGCATATCACCCTAGAAAATGGAAAGTATTCATGCCCCCAAATAGGAGATAATTGAGCACATTTATCGTAGCCTATGCTCACTCTTTAGATGGATGAATCAATATGATCCCCGTTTTACCAACAGGAGAGAGAGGAAAACTGAGACTGAGGCACTGGTGCAAATTCACACAATATTATAGCAACAAAGCTAGCAGGCAGTGTGTCCTAGTGGAATGAGCAGTCAGTCTGTCAATCGTATTTATTGAGTGCTTACTGTGGGCAGAGCACTGCAAAAAGCACATGGGAGAGTGCAATATAACAATATAACAGACACATTCCCTGCCATGCGATACTCTAACGATAGGTTACAGTGTTGTTGTTTGCAATCTATAGCAAGTAAAGGAATTTTACATTATTATTAGTCCAGATCAATCAATCAATCAATGACATTTATTGAGCACTGACTGTGTTCAGAGCACTGTACTAAGCGCTTGGGAAACTACACTAGAACAGAATTAGAATCAATCAATCAATCAATCGTATTTATTGAGCGCTTACTATGTGCAGAGCACTGTACTAAGCGCTTGGGAAGTACAAATTGGCAACACATAGAGACAGTCCCTACCCAACAGTGGGCTCACAGTCTAAAAGGGGGAGACAGAGAACAGAACCAAACATACCAACAAAATAAAATAAATAGGATAGAAATGTACAAGTAAAATAAATAAATAAATAAATAGAGTAATAAATATGTACAACCATATATACATATATACAGGTGCTGTGGGGAAGGGAAGGAGGTAAGGTGGGGGGATGGAGAGGGGGACGAGGGGGAGAGGAAGGAAGGGGCTCAGTCTGGGAAGGCCTCCTGGAGGAGGGGAGCTCTCAGCAGGGCCTTGAAGGGAGGAAGAGAGCTAGCTTGGCGGAGGGGCAGAGGGAGGGCATTCCAGGCCCGGGGGATGACGTGGGCCAGGGGTCGACGGCGGGACAGGCAAGAACGAGGTACAGTGAGGAGATTAGCGGTGGAGGAGCGGAGGTTGCGGGCTGGGCAGTAGAAGGAGAAAAGGGAGGTGAGGTAGGAGGGGGCGAGGTGATGGAGAGCCTTGAAGCCCAGGGTGAGGAGTTTCTGCCTGATGCGCAGATTGATTGGAAGCCACTGGAGATTTTTGAGGAGGGGAGTAATATGCCCTGAGCGTTTCTGGACAAAGATAATCCGGGCAGCAGCATGAAGTATGGATTGAAGTGCAGAGAGACACGAGGATGGGAGATCAGAGAGAAGGCTGGTGCAGTAGTCCAGACGGAATAGGATGAGAGCTTGAATGAGCAGGGTAGCAGTTTGGATGGAGAGGAAAGGGCGGATCTTGGCAATGTTGCGGAGCTGAGACCGGCAGGTTTTGGTGACGGCTTGGATGTGAGGGGTGAATGAGAGAGCGGAGTCGAGGATGACACCAAGGTTGCGGGCTTGTGAGACGGGAAGGATGGTAGTGCCGTCAACAGAGATGGGAAAGTCAGGGAGAGGACAAGGTTTGGGAGGGAAGACAAGGAGCTCAGTCTTCGACATGTTGAGCTTTAGGTGGCGGGCGGACATCCAGATGGAGATGTCCTGAAGGCAGGAGGAGATGCGAGCCTGGAGGAAGGGGGAGAGAGCAGGGGCAGAGATGTAGATCTGGGTGTCATCAGTGTAGAGATGATAGTTGAAGCCGTGGGAGCGAATGAGGTCACCAAGGGAGTGCGTGTAGATTGAGAACAGAAGGGGACCAAGCACTGAACCTTGGGGAACCCCCACAGTAAGAGGATGGGAGGGGGAGGAGGAGCCTGCAAAAGAGACTGAGAAAGAACGACCGGAGAGATAAGAGGAGAACCAGGAGAGGACGGAGTCTGTGAAGCCAAGGTCAGATAGCGTGTTGAGGAGAAGGGGGTGGTCCACAGTGTCAAAGGCAGCCGAGAGGTCGAGGAGGATTAGGACAGAGTAGGAGCCGTTGGATTTGGCAAGCAGGAGGTCATTGGTGACCTTTGAGAGGGCAGTTTCCGTGGAATGAAGGGGACGGAAGCCAGACTGGAGGGGGTCGAGGAGAGAGTTGTTGTTGAGGAATTCTAGGCAGCGCGTGTAGACAACTCATTCAAGGAGTTTGGAAAGGAATGGTAGGAGGGATATGGGACAGTAACTAGAAGGTGAGGTGGGGTCAAGAGAGGGTTTTTTTTTAGGATGGGAGAGACGTGGGCATGTTTGAAGGCAGAGGGGAAGGAACCAGTGGAGAGTGAGTGGTTGAAAATGGAAGTTAAGGAGGGGAGAAGGGATGGAGCGAGAGATTTCATAAGATGAGAGGGAATGGGGACACATTAGAAGACACATTCCCTGCCCATAATGAGTTTACAGTCTAGAGGGAGTCTTACATGCAGCCTTATATGGAGTCAAACACATTTAAATCAAGATTTACCCTCTCTCTCCCTCCATCCTGAGACCATCTAGAATCCTGGAATGGGTCTGACAAGAACTTAGTACAGCCCTATACACATAATAAGTGCTCAATGGATACCATTGATTGATTGGCCTGATTATCCTGTATCTACCCCAGCAATTGATACAGTGCTAGGCTCATAGTAGGCACTTAATGACGACCACAGCTATTGTTCATTCATTCATTCAATCGTATTTATTGAGCGCTTACTGTGGGCAGAGCACTGTACTAAGCGCTTGGGAAGTACAAGTTGGCAACATATAGAGACGGTCTCTACCCAACAGTGGGCCGCCACTTGTCAGCTGTGTGACTTTGGGCTAGTCACTTAACTTCTCTGTGCCTCAGTTACCTCATCTGTAAAATGGGGATTAAGACTGTGAGCCCCACGTGGGACAACCTGATCACCCTGTAACCTCCCCAGTGCTTAGAAAGTGCTTTGCACATATTAAGCGCTTAATAAATGCCATTATTATTATATCTGGGCTTCACTTAGTCCGGGGATGGAATGGGGCTGGGCGCAAGCCCAATTTGCCCACCACACTGCAATTGGGCTTGGCCGAGAGGCACAGTAAAACACATAAATGGGCTGCATGGGGCAACTGTACACACACCACAGTGATCTTGGAAATGAACTGGCATTATCCTCGGCTCAGCTTTCTCATTCATCCCACACAGTCGATCTGTCATAAAATCCTGTCAGTTGTACCTTCACAACATCGCTCCAATCTGCCCCCTCCTCTCCATCCAAACTGTCATTCTGTTGATCCAAGCGCTCATCCTATATCGCCTTGACTATTGCCTCGGCCTTCTCGCTGACTTCCCTGCTTCCTGTCTCTCCCAACTCCGACCCTTACTCCACTTGGCTGTGTGGATCATTTTTCTTTAAAACAACAAAGAAAAAAACTCAAACAACAACAACAACAAAACCCATTTGGTCCATAGTGTTACCCCAGCACATTGTTCCTGCCTGCGTGATCTCGAGGATGAAGGGAGCCACAGACTTGAGCTGTGTTGCGTGCTCTTCCTGGCGGGAGAGAGATCCCAGCCAGGAGTGTGCCCATGGTGGTTGGGAGCAGGGGGAGGAGGGGAGTGTTATTATTATGTGGTTTAATGGAGGGTCACACAGTTGCTTAATAGGTTGGAGAATATGGACAATACCTAACAGTTTAGGGATGGATTTAGACTGAAACTTATCTATCTAGTTTTCCAGATCTCTTCCATTGAAAACAGGCTGTACAAACAAGATTGCTCTAACAAACGCTGAAAACGTACTGATTTGTGCTCTTTTATTTCTCCGGTCTTCTTCTCAACCTCCATGTCCATCCTCAGACCTGTCTCTATAAACTCTTCACACCCAGGCAATGTGTCTGTTTATTGTTATATTGTACTCTCCCAAGTGCTTTGTACAGTACCTCTGTACAAAGTAAGTGCTTAATAAATGCGACTGAATGAATGAATGAATCCAGCTGACCCAAAAACTATCAATCTCCAGAGCGAATTTCAATTGCGATCAGCAGAACCGGTGTGGCCTAGTGGAAAGAGAATGGACCTGGGAGTCAGAGGACCTTGGTTCCATTCCTGGCTCTACCACTTGTCTGCTGAGTAATCTTATGCAAGTCACGTCACTTCTCTGTGACCCAGTTCCCTTATCTGAAATATGGGATGCAATACCTGTTCTCCCGCATACTTAGAATGTGAACTCCCTGTGAGACCTGATAATTTTGTATCTACTCCAGTTCCTAATACAGTGCTTGGCACAGAGTGAGCATTACCAAATGTCATTATTATTAGTATTCTTCTGCTTCCCGTGTAAATTAAAAGTCTTGGATAAGAAGGGGGTGATTGAGGATGATCAGCACTGCTGCCTCTCAGTAATGAGGAAATGATTGAAAAGTGAAAACTTAAGCTTAGAATTTGCTGATAGGAAATGTGGTCTATCCATCGGTGGCCTCATACGATCAGTCAATCCATCAAATTTATTGGATGCTTACTATGTGCAGAGCACTGTACTACGTGTTTAAGAGAGCACAATACAACAAAATTAGCAGAAACATTCCCTGCCCTACACAAGAGGGGGAAATCGACATTGATAGGAATAAATAAGTAATTTATGAAATAAAATTTAAATCTATGTGCATAAGTGCTGTGGGGTTGGGGGTATTACTAGATGGATTGTGGACACTACCTGGAAGAAACCACCTGGATTAGATGAACATCCAAGGTGATCAATAAATACCATTGGTTGACTGATGATGTCACTGATGATGTCACCCCAAATTCCTTCTACCATTCCTTCCAACACTCCTTGAGCCAATTGTCTACACCCACTTCTCCAGCTCTCTCCTTTACCCCCTCAAATCTGGCTTCCGTCCCCTTAACTCCACAGAACCCGCCCTCTCATAGGTCACTGATGATCTCCTTCTTGCCAAATATAATGGCCTCTACTCTATCCTAATCCTCCTCGACCTCTCAACTGTCTTGACACTGAGGACAACCCCCTTCTCCTGGAAACGTCATCGAAACCTGCTTCACTGACACTGTCCTCTTCTGGTTCTCCTCATCCCTCTGGCCGTTCATTCTCAGTCTCCTCTGCAGCCTCCTCCTCTGCCTCCCACCCCCTAATAGTGGGGGTGCCTCGAGGTTCAGTTCTGGGTCCCCTCTGTTCTCCATCTACTGCCACTCCCCTTGGAGAACTCATTCACTCCCATGGCTTCAACTATCCCCTCTAATATAGATGATACTCAAATCTACATCTTTAGGCCTGATCTCCCTCCCTCTTTGCAGCCTCGTATTTCCTCTTGCCTTCAAAACATCTCTACTTGGTTGTCCTCCCATCACCTTAAACTTATAGTGTCCAAAACAGAACTTATCTTCCCACCCAAATCCTGTCCTCTCCATTATTTTCCCATCACTGTAGATGGCACCACCATCCTTCCTGTCTCACGAGTCCATAACCTTGGCAATATCCTTGACTCACTCATTCGACCCACATATTCAATCCATCACTAAGTCCTGTCAGTCACACCTTCACAACATCATTAAAAACTGCCCATTCCAATCCCATCTCTGCCACAGGTCTGCTTTGTGACCTTGGGCAAGTCCCTTCACTTCTCTGTGCCTCAGTGACCTCATCTGTAAAATGGGGATTAAGACTGTGAACACCATGTAGGACAGGGACCTTGTCTTACTTGATTACCTTGTATCTACCCAAGTGCCTAGAACAGTTCTTGGCACATAGTATTTAACAAGTACCATGATTATCATTTAAGAGAGATGTTGGTATTGGGGGTACCAAGATAGAGATGAAGTTGCTGTCTCCCTCCTTCTAGACTGTGAGCCCATTGTGGGCAGGGATTGTCTCTCTTTGTTGCTGAATTGTAATTTTCAAGTGCTTAGTACAGTGCTCTGCACACAGTAAGCACTTATTAAATATGATTGAATGAATTAATGAATTCGTGAAATGGGTGTCTTCTCCTCAGAGGTTTCTCAGCACTCAGGCAATTGAGGCTACTCTGCTAACAATTAAACAATGAATCAGTGGCATTTATTGAGTGCTGGCATTTATTGAGTGCTTACTGTGTACAGAGCACTTTATTAAGTGCTTGGGAGAGAACAGTACAATAAAGCTGGGTCTGTTTTTTTACTTTCCCAAGTATGATTGAATGAATGAAGCAATAAAATTGGTAGACACATTCCCTGCCCATAGAGAACTTACAGTCTAGAGGAATTAATCAATCCATGGTCTGAATTGAGTGCTAGTCATTTGTTCAATCGTAGTTCATTCAATCATATTTATTGAGCATTTACTGTTTACAAAGCACTGTACTAAGTGCTAGAGAGAGTACATATAACATTAAACAGACATTCCCTGTTCACACCAAGCTTACAGTCTAGGTATTGTGTGCAGTATAGACAGTCTAGACTGTCAGAACACTAGAGCCTGCATGCAGAGCACTGTACTAAGTGCTTAGGAGAACCAACACACCAGAGAGGGCTGACACCTTTGCTGCCCACAAGGAGTTCACGTTCCAGAAACAGAGTGGCCTAGTGGACAGAGCCTGGGCCTGGGAGTCAGAAGGACCTGGGTTCTAATCCTGACTCCACCACTTATCTTCTGGGTGACATTGACCAAGTCACTTCACTTCTCTTTACTTTAGTACCCTCATCTGGAAAATGGGATTAAAACTGTGAGCCCTATGTGGGACAGGGTCTGTGTCCAATCCAACCACCTTGTATCTACCCCAGCGCATAGAACAGTGCCTGGCACATAGTAAGTGCTTAACAAATACGATCATTATTATTCATTAATATCTAGAGCGTTCCCAAGCTGGGATCAGTTCTTGCTCGAGCCTCATTCCAAGCTGAGGTGGTTCCTCTTTGTATTTCAGGGTGCAGATGAGGGAGTTGAGAAGAAGAGTCACGATGTTGTACAAGACCGTCAGGAACTTGTTCTGCTCCTGAAACCCGCCACGGCTGGGCTGCATGTGGATGTAGATGACTTTCCATAAAAGAGGGACACCATTATCAGGTGGGACTCACAGGTGTGGGCTTCCCTTCACTGCTCGGTGATCGATCAGATGCCCACACAGTGGTGGGCGATTGTGCTATAGGAGTTGAGGATGAAGACAAAGAGAGTGAGCACCTTGCCTACGGCTAGGAGGAAGATGATCCCCTCAACAGTGGAGGTGTCCATGAAGGCCAGACGATTCAGCGGGGACAGCTCACATAGGAAGTGGTCCACTTCGTGGCTCCCAAACCTTGTGGCACCCGCTAGGAGTTGGTCAATCCACCCACCCACGCCATGGACACTAGGCCCAGGCAAAGGCACGGGTACATGATGGTCGGGTAGTACAAGAGGTGGCACACTGTGGCAAAGCAATCGTATGCTATGATGGCCAAGAGGAATCAGTCCACCCCGCCATTAATCAGGACAAGGAAGACCTGTAGGGCACAGCCCGAGTAGCTGATGGTCTTGTCTGGATCCCGCAGGTTGAAGAGCAGCTGAGGAGTGGAACTGGTGGTGAAGCAGAGGTCCAGGAAGGAAAGGTTGGTCAGGAAGAAGTCCATGGTGGGGTTGAGCAGGAGATCCATCCAGGACACCAGGATAATGGCCGTATTGCCCATCAGGGTCAGGACATAAGCCACCAGGATGACAACGAAGAAGACTCTCTTGAGCCAGGGCTGGTCAGAGGAGCCCAGGTACTGCTGTTAGGGGTGACCATCACCCTCGCATCATCCGGAGAGCTAGGGAACCGGCAACCAACAGTAAGTTTTCCCTTCTCTGGAGGCTCCTGGGTTTAAGTCCTGGACGTAGGTGGGGGTAGAGCAGAGAAAATGTGTATGTTGGAGCCCACTATCAGCCCCACTTGGGACGGGGACTGTGTCCAACCCAATTAATTTGTATCCACCCCAGCACTTAAGACTGTACTGGATGAATAATAATAATAACAATAATAATAGCAATAATAATAATAATAATAATAATAGCATTTGTTAAGCACTTACTATGTGTCGAACACTGTTCTAAGCGCTGGGGTAGATACAAGGCTATTAGGTTGTCCCACTTGGTTAATCCCCATTTTACAGATGAGGTAACTGAGGCACAGAGAAGTGAATTGACTTGTCCTAAGTCACACAGCTGATAGTGAGCACTTAACCAATACCATTGAAATAATGATATTAGTACCAATCAAACTCCAGGGGTAAATCTCAATCTAATAATAACAATAATTGTAATTGGGGTACTTGGTAAGTGCTCACTATTTGCCAAGCATTGTTCTAAGCACTGGGGTAGATACAAGTTAATCAGGTTTGACACAGTCCCTATCCCACAAGGGGCTCACATTCTTAATCCCCATTTTACAGATGAGTTAACTGAGGCACAGAGAATTGAAGTGACTTACCCAAGGTCACACAGCAGATATGTGGCAGAGCCATGTTTAGAACCCAGCTCCTTCTGACTCCCAGGCTCATGCTCTTATCCACTAAGCCATGCTGCTGCATTTGCGACTGTGCCCGATGCATAGTGAGTGCTTAATATATGCATAAAAGTAATGACAAAAATGCCAATCAAACTCCAGGGGTGCATATCTGCCCATCCATATAGGGGAAGAGGGAGGGGATTATGCCTACTAGCTCTGTTAGACTCTCCTAAGTGCTTAGTATAGTGCTCTGCATACAGTAGGCTGTTGGTTCCTTGAGGGTAGGGATTGTGTCTATTATCAGACTCTCCCATATACTTATTTCAGTGTTCTGCTTGCCCTCAGTGCTTAGCTTGGTACTCGGCACAGAGTAAGCACTTAGCAAAGACACCAATCATTATTCTTCTAAGCATGATTGTGTGTGTGTGTGTATTTGCATTGATGGTTGATATTTCTCTATTTGTTCCCCCAGTTAAATTGTAAGCTCCTTATGAGCAGTGAATACATCACACCTATGTGTGGACGTAGGTGGGGGTAGAGCAGAGAAAATGTGTATGTTGGAGCCCACTATCAGCCCCACTTGGGACGGGGACTGTGTCCAACCCAATTAATTTGTATCCACCCCAGCACTTAAGACTGTACTGGATGAATAATAATAATAACAATAATAATAGCAATAATAATAATAATAATAATAATAGCATTTGTTAAGCACTTACTATGTGTCGAACACTGTTCTAAGCGCTGGGGTAGATACAATCATTATTCTTCTAAGCATGATTGTGTGTGTGTGTGTATTTGCATTGATGGTTGATATTTCTCTATTTGTTCCCCCAGTTAAATTGTAAGCTCCTTATGAGCAGTGAATACATCACACCTATGTGTTGTAGGTTTTCAAAAGCGTGATACGGAAGTTCAGATAAATTAAAGAATTTGCCAAAGTGGCACTCCAGACAAGTGGCAGAGCTGGGATTAGAAATCAGATCGACTGACTCCCAGTTCCTGGGCTCTTTCTACTAGGTCATAGTAATTCTCAGACATATTTTGTCTTGTCTCATTCCGTAGAGTTGTTTTTGACCCATAGTGACACCATGGACCCTCCCACAACGCCCCACTCTCTATCTGCAATCGTTCTGGTTGATATGAGACATAAATCATGTTCCAGGTAATTCCTTCAGTCGTATTTATTGTTTACTGTGTGCAGAGCCCTGTACTAAGCGCTTGGGAAGTACAAGTCGGCAACATATAGAGAAAGTCCCTACCCAACATTGGGCTTACAGTCTAGAAGGGGGAATAAAGTAATAAAGTAGTAGAAAATGATGTCTGGATAGTAGCATTTTCAGTAATAAAATGATCATATGTCAGTCAGATGAGCTGAGGCAGCAAAAAACTGGTTCTTTCAAAGGTAATATGGTAATCTCCCTGCTTAATCACAGGCCATAGAACATGGTCGCTTTCTCCTCTTTAAACTCTCCCATGGTGTATCAATTTTGCCAGCTAAACAGAGAGCCTGGTCAATACTGAACAAATTCATTTTTACAAGATTTTGATTATTTGACATTTCCAATCAATGCTTATTTGAGACACAAGGCAGAAATCACATGTTAGCAATCTAATTCTCAATTGTTTCTCAAATAGACAATTAAAAATTCTTTGTTGTTAAATTTATATGGAAGGTCATAAAGCCTTCTTGCTCAGGGGTAATTACTTTAAAATTTCCAGTTGAGTTTTAGGTATATATGGTATAGGTATATAGGTATATATGTTGGAGTACAACTGCATCTTTTTATTGTTGTTTTGTTGTTACTTAGTTTTAGTGAAGTTTTGAATTGTTTTTTTAAGTCACCAGCGCACTTAAATGAGTCCCTATGTCACCATTGCATATGCCTCCTTCATTACTTCTTCATTGCAAGACTTGTACTTAAATGAAAGTCTTGCACTTCAATATTGTCCAGTTAACTTAAAGGTGATGTTGCCAACAGACATATGTTCAGTTACATACATAATGAAGGTAGCCTATGTAATAGTGACGTAGGGACCGACCACAAGATTAAATCCACATGACCTAGAACATCTTAGTGGGAAGAGCACAGGTTTGGGAGTTAGGGAACGTGGGTTCTAATCCCACCTCCAGCTCTTGCCTACTGAGTGACCTTGGGCAGGTCACTTCAATTCTCTGTTCCTCAGTCACTTCATCTACAAAATGGGAATCTGCAAAATGGAGAGTCAAAATCTGCTCTCCTTCCTACTTAGAATGTGAGCCCCATATGGGACCTGATTATCTTGCATTTAACCCAGTGTTTAGTACAATGTTAAACAAATACTACAATTATAATTATATTCTAGGAGCACTTGATTCCATGGAGCAAGAGTGGAAAATTCCTGGAAAAGATGGACTCCTTGAACGAGTCGTCTACACCTGCTGCCTCGAATTCCTCAACACCAACTCTCTCCTCGACCCCCTCCAGTCTGGCTTCTGTCCCCTACATTCCAGGGAAACTGCCCTCTCAAAGGTCACCAATGACCTTCTGCTTGCCAGATCCAACGGCTCCTACTCTATCCTAATCCTCCTCGACCTCTCAACTGCCTTCGACACTGTGGACCACCCCCTTCTCCTCAACACGCTATCCAATCTTGGCTTCACAGACTCCATCCTCTCCTGGTTCTCCTCTTATCTCTCCGGTCGTTCATTCTCAGTCCCTTTTGCAGGCTCCTCCTCCCCCTCCCATCCCATTACTGTGGGAGTTCCTCAAGGGTCAGTTCTTGGTCCCCTTCTGTTCTCGCTCTACACTCACTCACTTGGTGACCTCACTCACTCCCACGGCTTCAACTATCATCTCTACGCTGAAGACACCCAAATCTACATCTCTGCCCCTGCTCTCTCCCCGTCCCTTCAGGCTCGCATCTCCTCCTGCCTTCAGGACATCTCCATCTGGATGTCTGCCCGCCACCTAAAACTCAATATGTCAATATGTCAAAGACTGAACTCCTTGTCTTCCCTCCCAAACTCTGCCCTCTCCCAGACTTTCCCAACACTGTTGACGGCACTATCATCCTTCCCGTCTCACAGGCCCGCAAACTTGGTGTCATCCTCGACTCCGCTCTCTCGTTCACCCCTCACATCCAAGCCGTCACCAAAAGCTGCCAGTCTCAGCTCCGCAACAATGCCAAGATCCGCCCTTTCCTCTCCATCCAAACCGCTACCCTGCTCGTTCAAGCTCTCATCCTTTCCCGTCTGGACTACAGCATCAGCCTCCTCTCTGATCTCCCGTCCTCTTGTCTCTCCCCACTTCAATCCATACTTCACGCCGCTGCCCGGATTGTCTTTGTCCAGAAATGCTCTGGACATGTTACTCCCCTCCTCAAAAATCTCCAGTGGCTACCAGTCAACCTACGCATCAGGCAGAAACTCCTTACCCTCGGCTTCAAGGTTCTCCATCACCTCGCCCCCTCCTACCTCACCTCCCTTCTCTCCCTCTACAGCCCACCCCGCACCCTCCGCTCCTCTGCCGCTAATCCCCTCACCGTTTCTCGTTCTCGCCTGTCCCGCCGTCGGCCCCCGGCCCAAGTCATCCCCCTGGCCTGGAATGGCCTCCCTCTGCACATCCGCCAAGCTAGCTCTCTTCCTCCCTTCAAGGCCCTACTGAGAGCTCACCTCCTCCAGGAGGCCTTCCCAGACTGATCCCCCTTCATCCTGTCCCCCTCCTCCCCCTCTCTATCTCCCCTGCCTTACCTCCTTCCCTTCCCCACAGCAACTGTATATATGTACATATGTTTGTACATATTTATTACTCTATTTATTTATTTTACTTGTACATATCTATTCTATTTATTTTATTTTGATAATATGTTTGGTTTTGTTCTCTGTCTCTCCCTTCTAGAATGTGAGCCCACTGTTGGGTAGGGATCGTCTCTGTATATTGCTAACTTGTACTTCCCAAGCGCTTAGTACAGTGCTCTGCACACAGTAAGCGCTCAATAAATGCAATTGATTGATTGATTGGAATGTTCCCCAAAGACTTCTAATTCTTTTAAACTAGGGCATTTTCAGGAAGAATGATTATGATAATGATGATAATGGTATTTGTTAAGTGCTTACTATGTGCCAAGTACTGTACTAAGCACTGGAGTAGGTACAACAGTGCTTTGCACATAGTAAGAGCTTAACAAAGACCATCGTTATTATTACAAGATAATCAGGTTATACACAGTCTCTGTCCCACATGTAGTTCCCAGTCCAAGGGCAAGGGAGAACAGGTATTGATGAGGAAAGGAGAGGGTGGGTTGGTGACAAGAGATCCTTTATTCACCCCACCTTCAGCCCCACAGCACTTATGTCCATATTTGTAATTTATTTATTTATATTATATATGTATATGTCTGTCTCCCCTTTAGACTGCAAGCTTGTTCTAGGCAAATACTATATCTACCAACTCTACTATAGTGTACTCTCTCATGCACTTAGCACAGTTCTCTGCATGTATCATCATCTTTGGTATTTATTGGGTGCTTATTGTGCATAAAGCACTGCATTTAGCACTTGAGAGAGTCCAATGCAACACAGTTGGTAGACACATTCTCTGGTTGCAATGAGATTACAGTCAAGCTTACTCTGCACACAGCATGCACTCGCTAAACACAATTGATTGATAGATTGATCCAAAGGAAGAAAGATCCCTTTCTAATTCTGCAGGATAATTTGGAGACTGCGGAATCAGGGATCTCTGCTGATCAGCACCCACAGAAAGGGTAACAAGCTGACAGAAAATCTGTGGTGCTCTGGAGCTGGGACTCATATCCCTTCACGAAACCTAAAAAAAAGCAAACATAGCAACTGATGAGAAGCAAAATGTTGTGAATGGCTCTAGTCTCCATGGAGGATTTTAGGGGGCGATTGATACTGTGGCTGTGCTGCACTTGTCTGTGGTGTCGGTGTAACACTGTCACCATGTAGCCACCGACCCAGGCCATGATTCATTGATTCATTCAATAATATTTATTGAGCACTTACTGTGTGCAGATCACTGTACTGAGTGCTTGGAAAGTAGAATTCAGCAACAGAGACAATCCCTCCCCAAAGGGCTCACAGTCTAGAAGAGTAAAAATGCTCAGTGGAACAAATTTCAGTGTTTTCCTGTGGACATAAGCATGTTGACCTGAAATATGAATCGATTCCAGAGAGCAGACATTGTGGAAAAACAAAAATGAATCAACAAGGCAGACGCTCTCATACCATAGTAGTTGATAGTAGTTGATTTTGCTGTTCTTTCTTTGGGAAAAGATGCATTAATTTTCTACAGGTTGCCTGTTTTTTTCCATGTCAAATTTTAGATTGTGGAAAGTAGCGAAAAAGACTCATTTAACTGTGATGGTCATGGTATCTCACCTGGTGAGTTGGTATGAAACAAAATTATGGGTAGCAAAGTTCACTTCACTATATTACACTTCTTAATGGTATTTAAATCCTTACAATGGTCCAGGAACTATATTAAGCAATGGGGTAGATACAAAGTAGCCAGATTGGATGCATTCCTTGTCCCATATGGAGCTCACAGTCTGAATCCCCACTTTACAGAGGAGGTAACTGAGGCGAAGAGAAGTTATGTGACTTGCCCAGGTTCACACAATTGAGCAGGGATTAGAACTCATGTTTTAATCTGCCAGGCCCTTGCTCTTTCCATTAGGCCATGCTGCAACACTTATGGTTTAAATATAATTTATGTAAGTGGGAGAAAATGAAAAAAATATTTAGAATTTGTAGCTGAAGCAGTTCAGTTGTTAGCCAAATGCTGCTAGAAGAAATTTTGTAAAAAGGAAAATGTTCATGAAATATGTAATAATTGTGGTATATAAATGTTTACTATATGCCAAGCACCGTACTAAGCCTGAGGTAGATACCAGGTAATCAGGTCAGACTCACATAGTGAGCTCCCAAGTCGGGCAGGGTCTAGGTTGGAGGAAGAGAAGGTACTCAATCCCCAGTTTGTAGATAAGGCACAAGGAAGTGAAATGACTTGCCCACGATTATACAACAGATAAATATTCAATCCATCAGGTCCGACCTCCCCAAAGTCTCTTCCCCCCTTTCTCCATCCCCCCGACTCTCAACACTCTCTGCTACTCTCCCATCCTTCCCAGCAGTGTCCTCAGAGGAGCTCTCCTCCCTCCTCTCAAGTGCTACTCCGGCCACCTGTGCTTCTGACCCCATTCCCTCTCATCTCATGAAATCTCTCGCTCCATCCCTTCTCCCCTCCTTAACTTCCATCTTCAACCGCTCATTCTCCACTGGTTCCTTCCCCTCTGCCTTCAAACATGCCCATGTCTCTCCCATCCTAAAAAAACCCTCTCTTGACCCCACCTCACCTTCTAGTTATCGCCCCATATCCCTCCTACCATTCCTTTCCAAACTCCTTGAACGAGTTGTCTACACGCGCTGCCTAGAATTCCTCAACAACAACTCTCTCCTCGACCCCCTCCAGTCTGGCTTCCGTCCCCTACATTCCACAGAAACTGCCCTCTCAAAGGTCACCAATGACCTCCTGCTTGCCAAATCCAACGGCTCCTACTCTGTCCTAATCCTCCTCGACCTCTCGGCTGCCTTTGACACTGTGGACCACCCCCTTCTTCTCAACACGCTATCTGACCTTGGCTTCGCAGACTCCGTCCTCTCCTGGTTCTCCTCTTACCTCTCCGGTCGTTTTTTCTCAGCCTCTTTTGCAGGCTCCTCCTCCCCCTCCCATTCTCTCACTGTGGGGGTTCCCCAAGGTTCAGTGCTTGGTCCCCTTCTGTTCTCGATCTACACGCACTCCCTTGGTGAACTCATTCGCTCCCACGGCTTCAACTATCATCTCTACACTGATGACACCCAGATCTACATTTCTGCCCCTGCTCTCTCCCCCTCTCTCCAGGCTCGCATCTCCGTCTGCCTTCAGGACATCTCCATTTGGATGTCTGCCAGCCACCTAAAGCTCAACATGTCGAAGACTGAACTCCTTGTCTTCCCTCCCAAACCTTGTCCTCTCCCTGACTTTCCCATCTCTGTTGACGGCACTACCATCCTTCCCGTCTCACAAGCCCGCAACCTTGGTGTCATCCTCGACTCCGCTCTCTCATTCACCCCTCACATCCAAGCCGTCACCAAAACCTGCCGGTCTCAGCTCCACATCATTGCCAAGATCCGCTCTTTCCTCTCCATCCCAACCGCTACCCTGCTCATTCAAGCTCTCATCCTATCCCGTCTGGACTACTGCATCAGCCTTCTCTCTGATCTCCCATCCTCGTGTCTCTCTCCCCTTCAATCCAAACTTCATGCTGCTGCCCGGATTATCTTTGTCCAGAAACGCTCTGGGCATATCAATCCCCTCCTCAAAAATCTCCAGTGGCTACCAATCAATCTGGGCATTAGGCAGAAACTCCTCACCCTGGACTTCAAGGCTGTCCATCACCTCGCTCCCTCCCACCTCACCTCCCTTCTCTCCTTCTACAGCCCAGTCCGCACCCTCCGCTCCTCCACCGCTGATCTCCTCACCGTACCTCGCTCTCGCCTGTCCCGCCATCGACCCCCGGCACACGTCATCCCCCGGGCCTGGAATGCCCTCCCTCTGCCCATCCGCCAAGCTAGCTCTCTTCCTCCCTTCAAGGCCCTGCTGAGAGCTCACCTCCTTCGGGAGGCCTTCCCAGACTGAGCCCCTTCCTTCCTCTCCCCCTCGTCCCCCTCTCCATCCCCCCATCTTACCTCCTTCCCTTCCCCACAGCACCTGTATATATGTATATATGTTTGTACATATTTTTCACTCTATTTATTTATTTTATTTGTACATATCTATTCTATTTATTTTATTTTGTTAGTATGTTTGGTTTTGTTCTCTGTCTCCCCCCTTTTAGACTGTGAGCCCACTGTTGGGTAGGGACTGTCTCTATATGTTGCCAATTTGTACTTCCCAAGCGCTTAGTACAGTGCTCTGCACATAGTAAGTGCTCAATAAATACGATTGATGATGATGATGATGATAAATGGTGGAGTTGGGATTGGAACCCAGTGAAGCAACGTGGCTTAGTGGAAAGAGCCCGGGCTTGGGAGTCAGAGGTTGTGAGTTCTCATCCCAACTGCACCACTTGTCTGCTGTGTGACCTTGGGCAGGTCACTTAACTTCTCTTTGCCTCAGTTACCTCATCTGTAAAATGTGGTTTAAAAACTTTGATCCCCACGTGGGGAACCTGATTACCCTTTACTTAGGACAGCGCTTGGAACAGTTCTTGGCACATAGTAAGCATTTAACAAATACCATAATAATTACTATTAACGCAGGTTTTCTGACCTCTGAAGCCCTTATGGTTTTTCCACTAGGCCATGCTTCGTTTTGACAGAAAAGTCCATTAGACTGTAAGGTCCTGGAAGTCAAGGACCACAGCTCTATAATACTGTACTCTCCCAAGTGCTTAGGAGAGTGCTTTACACACAGTAAGTATTCAATAAAAGCCATTGATTGAGAAAAAGGATTAATCACAGATAAAAATATGAATTCCATTTTTGGTAACTACTCCCTTCTAAGTGCCTTCAGCTATCTTGAATGTTTCAGGTGTAGGAAGTGCATTCATTTTTCAAAATTCATCCAACTTGCAGCTCACCACCCAATTGTTCCGTAGGTAATCTGTGCCCATGTGATAAACGTTATCCAGGGGTTGAAATGGTGACGGTTTGAATTGCTTAAAATAATTTACTATGCAGGATGTGGAAAACATGTAAATGTCTAGTTCTCACAATTTAGCTTTCGTATAAGTCCTGTTGATGTTAGAGAATTTTGCTCTTTGAGAAGCAGCGTGGCCTAGTGGAAAGGGCACAGGCCTGGGAATCAGATGACCTGGGTTCTAATCATGGCTTCACCGTATACCTTGGGTAAGACATTTAACTTCTCTGTGCCTCAGTTCCCTCATCTGCCAAATGGAGATTAAATACGCATTCACCTGTGCTTCCATGCTTCTCTGGGCACAGTGGGGAGAGTTGCCACATTGGGCAGTTTGCCTGAGTTTCTTTTTGTGATATGTAAATATAAGTATCTTTTCCAAGACGGAAGTTCCATGAATCTCAAATTAAAATTTTACAAAATCTGGTGGATCTTGCCAGCAGCAAATAGTAATGATAACAATAATGATGATGGTATTTGTTAAGTGCTTAATATGTACCATGCACTGTTCTAAGCGCTGAGGTAGATAAAAGGTAATCAGGGTGTCCCATGTGGGGCTTACAGTCTTGATCCCCATTTTGCAGAGGAGGTAACTGAGGCACAGAGAAGTTAAGTTACTTGCCCAAAGTCAC